>NC_058084.1:454400366-454700366 GCF_014858855.1 Bufo gargarizans | reverse complement strand
GAGGCCCAGTCATTGGTGGTGAAGTGGTGCTGTTCTGTAGTGCGACTGACCCGTGCGTGCTGCAGCTGAAACTCCACTATGGCCTGCTGCATGCTCGCACAGTCTGTCCAGCATGTGCAAGGTGGAGTTCCACCTGGTGGGCACGTCGCATATGAGGCGGTGAGCGGGAAGGCCGAAGTTACGCTGTAGCGCAGACAGGCGAGCAGCAGCAGGATGTGAACGCCGGAAGCGCGAACAGACGGCCCGCACTTTATGCAGCAGCTCTGACATGTCGGGGTAGTTGTGTATGAACTTCTGCACCACCAAATTCAGCACATGCGCCAAGCAAGGGATGTGCGTCAAATTGGCTAGTCCCAGAGCTGCAACGAGATTTCGCCCATTATCACACACCACCAGGCCGGGCTTGAGGCTCACCGGCAGCAACCACTCGTCGGTCTGTTGTTCTATACCCCGCCACAACTCCTGTGCGGTGTGGGGCCTGTCCCCCAAACATATGAGTTTCAGAATGGCCTGCTGACGTTTACCACGGGCTGTGCTGAAGTTGGTGGTGAAGGTGTGTGGCTGACTGGATGAGCAGGTGGAAGAAGAGGAGGAGGAAGCCGAGAAGGAGGAGGTGGCAACAGGAGGCAAAGAATGTTGCCCTGCGATCCTTGGCGGCGGAAGGACGTGCGCCAAACAGCTCTCCGCCTGGGGCCCAGCTGCCACTACATTTACCCAGTGTGCAGTTAGGGAGATATAGCGTCCCTGGCCGTGCTTACTGGTCCACGTATCTGTGGTTAGGTGGACCTTGCTACAGATGGCGTTGCGCAGTGCACACTTGATTTTATCGGATACTTGGTTGTGCAGGGAAGGCACGGCTCTCTTGGAGAAGTAGTGGCGGCTGGGAACAACATACTGTGGGACAGCAAGCGACATGAGCTGTTTGAAGCTGTCTGTGTCCACCAGCCTAAATGACAGCATTTTATAGGCCAGTAGTTTAGAAATGCTGGCATTCAGGGCCAGGGATCGAGGGTGGCTAGGTGGGAATTTACGCTTTCTCTCAAATGTTTGTGAGATGGAGAGCTGAACGCTAGCGTGTGACATGGTTGAGACGCTTGGTGACGGAGGTGGTGGTGGTGGTGTTGGTGGTACATCCCCTGTTTGCTGGGCGGCAGGTGCCAACGTTCCTCCAGAGGCGGAGGAAGAGGCCGAGGCGGCAGCAGCAGAAGAGGCCGAGGCGGCAGCAGCAGAAGAGGTAGCAGGGGGAGCCTGAGTGACTTCCTTGGTTTTAAGGTGTTTACTCCACTGCAGTTCATGCTTTGCATGCAGGTGCCTGGTCATGCAGGTTGTGCTCAGGTTCAGAACGTTAATGCCTCGCTTCAGGCTCTGATGGCACAGCGTGCAAACCACTCGGGTCTTGTCGTCAGCACATTGTTTGAAGAAGTGCCATGCCAGGGAACTCCTTGAAGCTGCCTTTGGGGTGCTCGGTCCCAGATGGCGGCGGTCAGTAGCAGGCGGAGTCTCTTGGCGGCGGGTGTTCTGCTTTTGCCCACTGCTCCCTCTTTTACTACGCTGTTGGCTCGGTCTCACCACTGCCTCTTCCTCCGAACTGTGAAAGTCAGTGGCACGACCTTCATTCCATGTGGGGTCTAGGACCTCATCGTCCCCTGCATCGTCTTCCACCCAGTCTTGATCCCTGACCTCCTGTTCAGTCTGCACACTGCAGAAAGACGCAGCAGTTGGCACCTGTGTTTCGTCATCATCAGAGACATGCTGAGGTGGTATTCCCATGTCCTCATCATCAGGAAACATAAGTGGTTGTGCGTCAGTGCATTCTATGTCTTTCACCGCTGGGGAAGGGCTAGGTGGATGCCCTTGGGAAACCCTGCCAGCGGAGTCTTCAAACAGCATAAGAGACTGCTGCATAACTTGAGGCTGAGACAGTTTCCCTGGTATGCATGGGGGTGATGTGACAGACTGATGGGGTTGGTTTTCAGGCGCCATCTGTGCGCTTTCTGCAGAAGACTGGGTGGGAGATAATGTGAACGTGCTGGATCCACTGTCGGCCACCCAATTGACTAATGCCTGTACCTGCTCAGGCCTTACCATCCTTAGAACGGCATTGGGCCCCACCATATATCGCTGTAAATTCTGGCGGCTACTGGGACCTGAGGTAGTTGGTACACTAGGACGTGTGGATGTGGCAGAACGGCCACGTCCTCTCCCAGCACCAGAGGGTCCACTAACACCACCACGACCATGTCCACGTCCGCGTCCCTTACTAGATGTTTTCCTCATTGTTATGGTTCACCACAACAACAAAAATATTATTTGGCCCAATGTATTGTATTCAAATTCAGCGGGATATAAATTTGAGGCCAAGTGTGCAAGATACTGATGAATATCTCCATTCAATATCTCCCATCAACTAGGGGGTAAAAATGGCTATATTTGCTACTAGGCACTGGAGGTCCAGTGCCTAAGGTGGTACCGTACGGTGTATGATGCCAGCTTGTGATTTTTTAAATAAAGTCAGGGAGACTGACAATTTTTTTAAGCAGAAAAGGGTCACACATAGAATGGAGGTGACCAATGAGCAGAAGGTCCCGTATCCAGTCTTAAGTCCTATACCTGCTGATGACATCACTTCCCTCAATGAGCCCTGAGCCATAGTACATGGAGAGCGAAGCCTCGGGAAGCCCCTGCCCAGAGCACAGGCCCAAAATCCTTGTAGACCATGTAGTACACACTGCAGCACAGCTGGGAGTTTAAGGTAAGAAGACAAGAGCTGTCCAGCTACTGTACATGCATCCATACTATTCCAGTCAAACTCCACCCAGGACTGATTCCCATTCCAGCGCTTTCTCCCCTGCAGTACTGCAACTCTCATCATGTCCTTTACTTGTACTGCAGCTTCCCATACATCCTGTCTTAGGCCTCATGCACACGACCGTTTTTTTTTAAGGTCCGCAAAAACGGGGTCCGTAGGTCCGTGATCCGTGACCGTTTTTTCGTCCGTGGGTCTTCCTTGTTTTTTGGAGGATCCACGGACATGTAAAATGAAAAAAAAATCTAAGTCAAGTTTGCCATTGAAATGATAGGAAAAAACGGACACGGATCACGGACACGGATCACGGACACGGATGCCAATCTTGTGTGCATCCGTGTTTTTTCACGGACCCATTGACTTGAATGGGTCCGTGAACCGTTGGCCGTGAAAAAAATAGGACAGGTCCTATTTTTTTCACGGCCAGGAAACACGGATCACGGATGCGGCTGCCAAACGGTGCATTTTCCGATTTTTCCACGGACCCATTGAAAGTCAATGGGTCCGTGAAAAAAAAAGGAAAACGGCACAACGGCCACGGATGCACACAACGGTCGTGTGCATGAGGCCTTATCATGCTACTAGTTCTGCCCTCTGCATTCTCTGCACTGGAAACACTAATCCCAGCATGCCTCCCTGCTATTTGGCCGACCAAAAAAATTACTGAATTGCATGTTTTGTTTTGTTTTTCAATTTCATTGCCCAAATAATTATTTTCCCATTTTCCAATCCAAGCTAAAGTACATTAAATGGCTCCATTAAAAAAATAAAAATAAAACCTGTCCCGCAAAAAATAAGGCTCTTGGGGAGTAGAGTTGAGCGAACACCTGGATGTTCGGGTTCGAGAAGTTCGGCCGAACTTCCCGGAAATGTTCGGGTTCGGGATCCGAACCCGATCCGAACTTCGTCCCGAACCCGAACCCCATTGAAGTCAATGGGGACCCGAACTTTTCGGCACTAAAACGGCTGTAAAACAGCCCAGGAAAGGGCTAGAGGGCTGCAAAAGGCAGCAACATGTAGGTAAATCCCCTGCAAACAAATGTGGATAGGGAAATGAATTAAAATAAAAATTAAATAAATAAAAATTAACCAAAATCAATTGGAGAGAGGTCCCATAGCAGAGAATCTGGCTTCCCGTCACCCACCACTGGAACAGTCCATTCTCAGATATTTAGGCCCCGGAACCCAGGCAGAGGAGAGAGGTCCCGTAACAGAGAATCTGGCTTCATGTCAGCAGAGAATTAGTCTGCATGTCATAGCAGAGAATCAGGCTTCACGTCAGCCACCACTGTAAGAGTCCATTTTCATAAATTTAGGCCCAGCACCTAGGCAGAGGAGAGAGGTCCCGTAACAGACAATCTGGCTTCATGTCAGCAGAGAATCAGTCTGCATGTCATAGCAGAGAATCAGGCTTCACGTCACCCACCACTGCAACAGTCCATTGTCATAAATTTAGGCCCAGCACCCAGGCAGAGGAGAGAGGTCCCGTAACAGACAATCTGGCTTCATGTCAGCAGAGAATCAGTCTGCATGTCATAGCAGAGAATCAGGCTTCACGTCACCCACCACTGCAACAGTCCATTGTCATAAATTTAGGCCCAGCACCCAGGCAGAGGAGAGAGGTCCCGTAACAGACAATCTGGCTTCATGTCAGCAGAGAATTAGTCTGCATGTCATAGCAGAGAATGAGGCTTCACGTCACCCACCACTGTAAGAGTCCATTTTCAAAAGTTAGGCCCAGCACCCAGGCAGAGGAGAGAGGTCCCGTAACAGAGGATCTGACTTCATGTCAGCAGAGAATTAGTCTGCATGTCATAGCAGAGAATGAGGCTTCACGTCAGCCACCACTGCAACAGTCCATTGGCATATATTTAGGCCCAGCACCCAGGCAGTGGAGAGAGGTCCCGTAACAGACAATCTGGCTTCATGTCAGCAGAGAATCAGTCTTCATATCATAGCAGAGAATCAGGCTTCACGTCACCCACCACTGTAAGAGTCCATTTTCATAAATTTAGGCCCAGCACCCAGGCAGAGGAGAGAGGTCCCGTAACAGAGGATCTGGCTTCATGTCAGCAGAGAATCATTCTGCCATGTCATAGCAGAGAATCAGGCTTCACGTCACCCAACATTGGAACAGTCCATTGGCATATATTTAGGCCCCGGCACCCAGACAGAGGAGAGGTTCATTCAACTTTGGGTAGCCTCGCAATATAATGGTAAAATGAAAATAAAAATAGGATTGAATGAGGAAGTGCCCTGGAGTCCAATAATATATGGTTAAGGGGAGGTAGTTAATGTCTAATCTGGACAAGGGACGGACAGATCCTGTGGGATCCATGCCTGGTTCATTTTTATGAACGTCAGCTTGTCCACATTGGATGTAGACAGGCGGCTGCGTTTGTCTGTAATGACGCCCCCTGCCGTGCTGAATACACGTTCAGACAAAACGCTGGCCGCCGGGCAGGCCAGCACCTCCAAGGCATAAAAGGCTAGCTCTGGCCACGTGGACAATTTAGAGACCCAGAAGTTGAATGGGGCCGAACCATCAGTCAGTACGTGGAGGGGTGTGCACATGTACTGTTCCACCATGTTAGTGAAATGTTGCCTCCTGCTAACACGTTGCGTATCAGGTGGTGGTGCAGTTAGCTGTGGCGTGTTGACAAAAGTTTTCCACATCTCTGCCATGCTAACCCTGCCCTCAAAGGAGCTGGCATTGACACAGCTGCCTTGGCGACCTCTTGCTCCTCCTCTGCCTTGGCCTTGGGCTTCCACTTGTTCCCCTGTGACATTTGGGAATGCTCTCAGTAGCGCGTCTACCAACGTGCGCTTGTACTCGCGCATCTTCCTATCACGCTCCAGTGCAGGAAGTAAGGTGGGCACATTGTCTTTGTAGCGTGGATCCAGCAGGGTGGCAACCCAGTAGTCCGCACAGGTTAAAATGTGGGCAACTCTGCTGTCGTTGCGCAGGCACTGCAGCATGTAGTCGCTCATGTGTGCCAGGCTGCCCAGGGGTAAGGACAAGCTGTCCTCTGTGGGAGGCGTATCGTCATCGTCCTGCCTTTCCCCCCAGCCACGCACCAGTGATGGACCCGAGCTGCGTTGGGTGCCACCCCGCTGTGACCATGCTTCATCCTCATCCTCCTCCACCTCCTCCTCATCCTCGTCCTCCTCGTCCTCCAGTAGTGGGCCCTGGCTGGCCACATTTGTACCTGGCCTCTGCTGTTGCCAAAAACCTCCCTCTGAGTCACTTCGAAGAGACTGGCCTGAAAGTGCTAAAAATGACCCCTCTTCCTCCTCCTCCTCCTCCTCCTCCTGGGCCACCTCCTCTTCCATCATCGCCCTAAGTGTTTTCTCAAGGAGACATAGAAGTGGTATTGTAACGCTGATAACGGCGTCATCGCCACTGGCCATGTTGGTGGAGTACTCGAAACAGCGCAACAGGGCACACAGGTCTCGCATGGAGGCCCAGTCATTGGTGGTGAAGTGGTGCTGTTCTGTAGTGCGACTGACCCGTGCGTGCTGCAGCTGAAACTCCACTATGGCCTGCTGCTAGCTCGCACAGTCTGTCCAGCATGTGCAAGGTGGAGTTCCACCTGGTGGGCACGTCGCATATGAGGCGGTGAGCGGGAAGGCCGAAGTTACGCTGTAGCGCAGACAGGCGAGCAGCAGCAGGATGTGAACGCCGGAAGCGCGAACAGACGGCCCGCACTTTATGCAGCAGCTCTGACATGTCGGGGTAGTTGTGTATGAACTTCTGCACCACCAAATTCAGCACATGCGCCAAGCAAGGGATGTGCGTCAAATTGGCTAGTCCCAGAGCTGCAACGAGATTTCGCCCATTATCACACACCACCAGGCCGGGCTTGAGGCTCACCGGCAGCAACCACTCGTCGGTCTGTTGTTCTATACCCCGCCACAACTCCTGTGCGGTGTGGGGCCTGTCCCCCAAACATATGAGTTTCAGAATGGCCTGCTGACGTTTACCCCGGGCTGTGCTGAAGTTGGTGGTGAAGGTGTGTGGCTGACTGGATGAGCAGGTGGAAGAAGAGGAGGAGGAAGCCGAGAAGGAGGAGGTGGCAACAGGAGGCAAAGAATGTTGCCCTGCGATCCTTGGCGGCGGAAGGACGTGCGCCAAACAGCTCTCCGCCTGGGGCCCAGCTGCCACTACATTTACCCAGTGTGCAGTTAGGGAGATATAGCGTCCCTGGCCGTGCTTACTGGTCCACGTATCTGTGGTTAGGTGGACCTTGCTACAGATGGCGTTGCGCAGTGCACACTTGATTTTATCGGATACTTGGTTGTGCAGGGAAGGCACGGCTCTCTTGGAGAAGTAGTGGCGGCTGGGAACAACATACTGTGGGACAGCAAGCGACATGAGCTGTTTGAAGCTGTCTGTGTCCACCAGCCTAAATGACAGCATTTTATAGGCCAGTAGTTTAGAAATGCTGGCATTCAGGGCCAGGGATCGAGGGTGGCTAGGTGGGAATTTACGCTTTCTCTCAAATGTTTGTGAGATGGAGAGCTGAACGCTAGCGTGTGACATGGTTGAGACGCTTGGTGACGGAGGTGGTGGTGGTGGTGTTGGTGGTACATCCCCTGTTTGCTGGGCGGCAGGTGCCAACGTTCCTCCAGAGGCGGAGGAAGAGGCCGAGGCGGCAGCAGCAGAAGAGGCCGAGGCGGCAGCAGCAGAAGAGGTAGCAGGGGGAGCCTGAGTGACTTCCTTGGTTTTAAGGTGTTTACTCCACTGCAGTTCATGCTTTGCATGCAGGTGCCTGGTCAATGCAGGTTGTGCTCAGGTTCAGAACGTTAATGCCTCGCTTCAGGCTCTGATGGCACAGCGTGCAAACCACTCGGGTCTTGTCGTCAGCACATTGTTTGAAGAAGTGCCATGCCAGGGAACTCCTTGAAGCTGCCTTTGGGGTGCTCGGTCCCAGATGGCGGCGGTCAGTAGCAGGCGGAGTCTCTTGGCGGCGGGTGTTCTGCTTTTGCCCACTGCTCCCTCTTTTACTACGCTGTTGGCTCGGTCTCACCACTGCCTCTTCCTCCGAACTGTGAAAGTCAGTGGCACGACCTTCATTCCATGTGGGGTCTAGGACCTCATCGTCCCCTGCATCGTCTTCCACCCAGTCTTGATCCCTGACCTCCTGTTCAGTCTGCACACTGCAGAAAGACGCAGCAGTTGGCACCTGTGTTTCGTCATCATCAGAGACATGCTGAGGTGGTATTCCCATGTCCTCATCATCAGGAAACATAAGTGGTTGTGCGTCAGTGCAGTCTATGTCTTCCACCGCTGGGGAAGGGCTAGGTGGATGCCCTTGGGAAACCCTGCCAGCGGAGTCTTCAAACAGCATAAGAGACTGCTGCATAACTTGAGGCTGAGACAGTTTCCCTGGTATGCATGGGGGTGATGTGACAGACTGATGGGGTTGGTTTTCAGGCGCCATCTGTGCGCTTTCTGCAGAAGACTGGGTGGGAGATAATGTGAACGTGCTGGATCCACTGTCGGCCACCCAATTGACTAATGCCTGTACCTGCTCAGGCCTTACCATCCTTAGAACGGCATTGGGCCCCACCATATATCGCTGTAAATTCTGGCGGCTACTGGGACCTGAGGTAGTTGGTACACTAGGACGTGTGGATGTGGCAGAACGGCCACGTCCTCTCCCAGCACCAGAGGGTCCACTAACACCACCACGACCATGTCCACGTCCGCGTCCCTTACTAGATGTTTTCCTCATTGTTATGGTTCACCACAACAACAAAAATATTATTTGGCCCAATGTATTGTATTCAAATTCAGCGGGATATAAATTTGAGGCCAAGTGTGCAAGATACTGATGAATATCTCCATTCAATATCTCCCATCAACTAGGGGGTAAAAATGGCTATATTTGCTACTAGGCACTGGAGGTCCAGTGCCTAAGGTGGTACCGTACGGTGTATGATGCCAGCTTGTGATTTTTTAAATAAAGTCAGGGAGACTGACAATTTTTTTAAGCAGAAAAGGGTCACACATAGAATGGAGGTGACCAATGAGCAGAAGGTCCCGTATCCAGTCTTAAGTCCTATACCTGCTGATGACATCACTTCCCTCAATGAGCCCTGAGCCATAGTACATGGAGAGCGAAGCCTCGGGAAGCCCCTGCCCAGAGCACAGGCCCAAAATCCTTGTAGACCATGTAGTACACACTGCAGCACAGCTGGGAGTTTAAGGTAAGAAGACAAGAGCTGTCCAGCTACTGTACATGCATCCATACTATTCCAGTCAAACTCCACCCAGGACTGATTCCCATTCCAGCGCTTTCTCCCCTGCAGTACTGCAACTCTCATCATGTCCTTTACTTGTACTGCAGCTTCCCATACATCCTGTCTTAGGCCTCATGCACACGACCGTTTTTTTTTAAGGTCCGCAAAAACGGGGTCCGTAGGTCCGTGATCCGTGACCGTTTTTTCGTCCGTGGGTCTTCCTTGTTTTTTGGAGGATCCACGGACATGTAAAATGAAAAAAAAATCTAAGTCAAGTTTGCCATTGAAATGATAGGAAAAAACGGACACGGATCACGGACACGGATCACGGACACGGATGCCAATCTTGTGTGCATCCGTGTTTTTTCACGGACCCATTGACTTGAATGGGTCCGTGAACCGTTGGCCGTGAAAAAAATAGGACAGGTCCTATTTTTTTCACGGCCAGGAAACACGGATCACGGATGCGGCTGCCAAACGGTGCATTTTCCGATTTTTCCACGGACCCATTGAAAGTCAATGGGTCCGTGAAAAAAAAAGGAAAACGGCACAACGGCCACGGATGCACACAACGGTCGTGTGCATGAGGCCTTATCATGCTACTAGTTCTGCCCTCTGCATTCTCTGCACTGGAAACACTAATCCCAGCATGCCTCCCTGCTATTTGGCCGACCAAAAAAATTACTGAATTGCATGTTTTGTTTTGTTTTTCAATTTCATTGCCCAAATAATTATTTTCCCATTTTCCAATCCAAGCTAAAGTACATTAAATGGCTCCATTAAAAAAATAAAAATAAAACCTGTCCCGCAAAAAATAAGGCTCTTGGGGAGTAGAGTTGAGCGAACACCTGGATGTTCGGGTTCGAGAAGTTCGGCCGAACTTCCCGGAAATGTTCGGGTTCGGGATCCGAACCCGATCCGAACTTCGTCCCGAACCCGAACCCCATTGAAGTCAATGGGGACCCGAACTTTTCGGCACTAAAACGGCTGTAAAACAGCCCAGGAAAGGGCTAGAGGGCTGCAAAAGGCAGCAACATGTAGGTAAATCCCCTGCAAACAAATGTGGATAGGGAAATGAATTAAAATAAAAATTAAATAAATAAAAATTAACCAAAATCAATTGGAGAGAGGTCCCATAGCAGAGAATCTGGCTTCCCGTCACCCACCACTGGAACAGTCCATTCTCAGATATTTAGGCCCCGGAACCCAGGCAGAGGAGAGAGGTCCCGTAACAGAGAATCTGGCTTCATGTCAGCAGAGAATTAGTCTGCATGTCATAGCAGAGAATCAGGCTTCACGTCAGCCACCACTGCAACAGTCCATTGTCATAATTTAGGCCCAGCACCAGGCAGAGGAGAGAGGTCCCGTAACAGACAATCTGGCTTCATGTCAGCAGAGAATCAGTCTGCATGTCATAGCAGAGAATCAGGCTTCACGTCACCCACCACTGCAACAGTCCATTGTCATAAATTTAGGCCCAGCACCCAGGCAGAGGAGAGAGGTCCCGTAACAGACAATCTGGCTTCATGTCAGCAGAGAATCAGTCTGCATGTCATAGCAGAGAATCAGGCTTCACGTCACCCACCACTGCAACAGTCCATTGTCATAATTTAGGCCCAGCACCCAGGCAGAGGAGAGAGGTCCCGTAACAGACAATCTGGCTTCATGTCAGCAGAGAATTAGTCTGCATGTCATAGCAGAGAATGAGGCTTCACGTCACCCACCACTGTAAGAGTCCATTTTCATAAGTTTAGGCCCAGCACCCAGGCAGAGGAGAGAGGTCCCGTAACAGAGGATCTGACTTCATGTCAGCAGAGAATTAGTCTGCATGTCATAGCAGAGAATGAGGCTTCACGTCAGCCACCACTGCAACAGTCCATTGGCATATATTTAGGCCCAGCACCCAGGCAGAGGAGAGAGGTCCCGTAACAGACAATCTGGCTTCATGTCAGCAGAGAATCAGTCTTCATATCATAGCAGAGAATCAGGCTTCACGTCACCCACCACTGTAAGAGTCCATTTTCATAAATTTAGGCCCAGCACCCAGGCAGAGGAGAGAGGTCCCGTAACAGAGGATCTGGCTTCATGTCAGCAGAGAATCAGTCTGCATGTCATAGCAGAGAATCAGGCTTCACGTCACCCAACATTGGAACAGTCCATTGGCATATATTTAGGCCCCGGCACCCAGACAGAGGAGAGGTTCATTCAACTTTGGGTAGCCTCGCAATATAATGGTAAAATGAAAATAAAAATAGGATTGAATGAGGAAGTGCCCTGGAGTCCAATAATATATGGTTAAGGGGAGGTAGTTAATGTCTAATCTGGACAAGGGACGGACAGATCCTGTGGGATCCATGCCTGGTTCATTTTTATGAACGTCAGCTTGTCCACATTGGCTGTAGACAGGCGGCTGCGTTTGTCTGTAATGACGCCCCCTGCCGTGCTGAATACACGTTCAGACAAAACGCTGGCCGCCGGGCAGGCCAGCACCTCCAAGGCATAAAAGGCTAGCTCTGGCCACGTGGACAATTTAGAGACCCAGAAGTTGAATGGGGCCGAACCATCAGTCAGTACGTGGAGGGGTGTGCACATGTACTGTTCCACCATGTTAGTGAAATGTTGCCTCCTGCTAACACGTTGCGTATCAGGTGGTGGTGCAGTTAGCTGTGGCGTGTTGACAAAAGTTTTCCACATCTCTGCCATGCTAACCCTGCCCTCAAAGGAGCTGGCATTGACACAGCTGCCTTGGCGACCTCTTGCTCCTCCTCTGCCTTGGCCTTGGGCTTCCACTTGTTCCCCTGTGACATTTGGGAATGCTCTCAGTAGCGCGTCTACCAACGTGCGCTTGTACTCGCGCATCTTCCTATCACGCTCCAGTGCAGGAAGTAAGGTGGGCACATTGTCTTTGTAGCGTGGATCCAGCAGGGTGGCAACCCAGTAGTCCGCACAGGTTAAAATGTGGGCAACTCTGCTGTCGTTGCGCAGGCACTGCAGCATGTAGTCGCTCATGTGTGCCAGGCTGCCCAGGGGTAAGGACAAGCTGTCCTCTGTGGGAGGCGTATCGTCATCGTCCTGCCTTTCCCCCCAGCCACGCACCAGTGATGGACCCGAGCTGCGTTGGGTGCCACCCCGCTGTGACCATGCTTCATCCTCATCCTCCTCCACCTCCTCCTCATCCTCGTCCTCCTCGTCCTCCAGTAGTGGGCCCTGGCTGGCCACATTTGTACCTGGCCTCTGCTGTTGCCAAAAACCTCCCTCTGAGTCACTTCGAAGAGACTGGCCTGAAAGTGCTAAAAATGACCCCTCTTCCTCCTCCTCCTCCTCCTCCTCCTGGGCCACCTCCTCTTCCATCATCGCCCTAAGTGTTTTCTCAAGGAGACATAGAAGTGGTATTGTAACGCTGATAACGGCGTCATCGCCACTGGCCATGTTGGTGGAGTACTCGAAACAGCGCAACAGGGCACACAGGTCTCGCATGGAGGCCCAGTCATTGGTGGTGAAGTGGTGCTGTTCTGTAGTGCGACTGACCCGTGCGTGCTGCAGCTGAAACTCCACTATGGCCTGCTGCTGCTCGCACAGTCTGTCCAGCATGTGCAAGGTGGAGTTCCACCTGGTGGGCACGTCGCATATGAGGCGGTGAGCGGGAAGGCCGAAGTTACGCTGTAGCGCAGACAGGCGAGCAGCAGCAGGATGTGAACGCCGGAAGCGCGAACAGACGGCCCGCACTTTATGCAGCAGCTCTGACATGTCGGGGTAGTTGTGTATGAACTTCTGCACCACCAAATTCAGCACATGCGCCAAGCAAGGGATGTGCGTCAAATTGGCTAGTCCCAGAGCTGCAACGAGATTTCGCCCATTATCACACACCACCAGGCCGGGCTTGAGGCTCACCGGCAGCAACCACTCGTCGGTCTGTTGTTCTATACCCCGCCACAACTCCTGTGCGGTGTGGGGCCTGTCCCCCAAACATATGAGTTTCAGAATGGCCTGCTGACGTTTACCCCGGGCTGTGCTGAAGTTGGTGGTGAAGGTGTGTGGCTGACTGGATGAGCAGGTGGAAGAAGAGGAGGAGGAAGCCGAGAAGGAGGAGGTGGCAACAGGAGGCAAAGAATGTTGCCCTGCGATCCTTGGCGGCGGAAGGACGTGCGCCAAACAGCTCTCCGCCTGGGGCCCAGCTGCCACTACATTTACCCAGTGTGCAGTTAGGGAGATATAGCGTCCCTGGCCGTGCTTACTGGTCCACGTATCTGTGGTTAGGTGGACCTTGCTACAGATGGCGTTGCGCAGTGCACACTTGATTTTATCGGATACTTGGTTGTGCAGGGAAGGCACGGCTCTCTTGGAGAAGTAGTGGCGGCTGGGAACAACATACTGTGGGACAGCAAGCGACATGAGCTGTTTGAAGCTGTCTGTGTCCACCAGCCTAAATGACAGCATTTCATAGGCCAGTAGTTTAGAAATGCTGGCATTCAGGGCCAGGGATCGAGGGTGGCTAGGTGGGAATTTACGCTTTCTCTCAAATGTTTGTGAGATGGAGAGCTGAACGCTGCGTGTGACATGGTTGAGACGCTTGGTGACGGAGGTGGTGGTGGTGGTGTTGGTGGTACATCCCCTGTTTGCTGGGCGGCAGGTGCCAACGTTCCTCCAGAGGCGGAGGAAGAGGCCGAGGCGGCAGCAGCAGAAGAGGCCGAGGCGGCAGCAGCAGAAGAGGTAGCAGGGGGAGCCTGAGTGACTTCCTTGGTTTTAAGGTGTTTACTCCACTGCAGTTCATGCTTTGCATGCAGGTGCCTGGTCATGCAGGTTGTGCTCAGGTTCAGAACGTTAATGCCTCGCTTCAGGCTCTGATGGCACAGCGTGCAAACCACTCGGGTCTTGTCGTCAGCACATTGTTTGAAGAAGTGCCATGCCAGGGAACTCCTTGAAGCTGCCTTTGGGGTGCTCGGTCCCAGATGGCGGCGGTCAGTAGCAGGCGGAGTCTCTTGGCGGCGGGTGTTCTGCTTTTGCCCACTGCTCCCTCTTTTGCTACGCTGTTGGCTCGGTCTCACCACTGCCTCTTCCTCCGAACTGTGAAAGTCAGTGGCACGACCTTCATTCCATGTGGGGTCTAGGACCTCATCGTCCCCTGCATCGTCTTCCACCCAGTCTTGATCCCTGACCTCCTGTTCAGTCTGCACACTGCAGAAAGACGCAGCAGTTGGCACCTGTGTTTCGTCATCATCAGAGACATGCTGAGGTGGTATTCCCATGTCCTCATCATCAGGAAACATAAGTGGTTGTGCGTCAGTGCATTCTATGTCTTTCACCGCTGGGGAAGGGCTAGGTGGATGCCCTTGGGAAACCCTGCCAGCGGAGTCTTCAAACAGCATAAGAGACTGCTGCATAACTTGAGGCTGAGACAGTTTCCCTGGTATGCATGGGGGTGATGTGACAGACTGATGGGGTTGGTTTTCAGGCGCCATCTGTGCGCTTTCTGCAGAAGACTGGGTGGGAGATAATGTGAACGTGCTGGATCCACTGTCGGCCACCCAATTGACTAATGCCTGTACCTGCTCAGGCCTTACCATCCTTAGAACGGCATTGGGCCCCACCATATATCGCTGTAAATTCTGGCGGCTACTGGGACCTGAGGTAGTTGGTACACTAGGACGTGTGGATGTGGCAGAACGGCCACGTCCTCTCCCAGCACCAGAGGGTCCACTAACACCACCACGACCATGTCCACGTCCGCGTCCCTTACTAGATGTTTTCCTCATTGTTATGGTTCACCACAACAACAAAAATATTATTTGGCCCAATGTATTGTATTCAAATTCAGCGGGATATAAATTTGAGGCCTAGTATTTAGGCGCTGGGTGACCGGTATGGATTTAGTGACAGAATTAGACTGGGAAATGCACAGTAGCGTGTGTGTGAAGTTATTCTGAATGACCCTATGTGCACCTTGAATATTATATACCCTTTTAGGGATAGATTTCAAATAGCTCTGATATAGCAGAAACCACTAAATTATGAAATTGCTAAATTGGGAATTGTATTTCAACCCAGAACAAAAAATGTGCTTTGACGGACACTAAATAACTTGCCCAGCCACAACAGGACAGCGGTAACGAGAGATTTAGCGGGATATAAATTTGAGGCCTAGTATTTAGGCGCTGGGTGACCGGTATGGATTTACTAACAGAATTAGGACTTGGAAATGCACAGTAGCGTGTGTGTGAAGTTATTCTGAATGACCCTATGTGCACCTTGAATATTATATACCCTTTTAGGGATAGATTTCAAATAGCTCTGATATAGCAGAAACCACTAAATTATGAAATTGCTAAATTGGGAATTGTATTTCAACCCAGAACAAAAAATGTGCTTTGACGGACACTAAATAACTTTCCCAGCCACAACAGGACAGCGGTAACGAGAGATTTAGCGGGATATAAATTGAGGCCTAGTATTTAGGCGCTGGGTGACCGGTATGGATTTAGTGACAGAATTAGACGGGGATATGGCCAAAAAATAACCCACTATTGCTGGTTAAATGCACTTGGTGTGACAGCTGACCAACCACCATACTGAGGGTAAATGCACTTGGTGACGGGCGCTTGCCTGATGTAGTATATGGCCAAAAAATGAACAGACTATTGCTGGTTAAATGCATTGGTGATGGGCGCAGTTGCCCCTGATTTAGTATCATGGCCAAAAAATGAACAGACTATTGTGGGTTAAATGCACTTGGTGGGTCACAGCTTGACCAACCACACTACTGAGGGTTAAATGCACTTGGTGACGGGCGCAGCTGCCCCTGATGTAGTTATGGCCAAAAAACTGAACAGACTATTGCTGGTTAAATGCACTTGGTGACGGGCGCAGCTTGCCCCTGATGTAGTATATGGCCAAAAAATGAACAGACTATTGCTGGTTAAATGCACTTGGTGACGGGCGCAGCTTGCCCCTGATGTAGTATATGGCCAAAAAATAAACAGACTATTGCTGGTTAAATGCACTTGGTGTGACAGCTTCACCCTGATGTAGGCTTTAGCCAAAAAACAACCACACCATTGAGGGTTAAATGCACTTGGTGACAGGCGCAGCTTGCCCTTGATGTAGTATATGGCCAAAAAATAAACAGACTATTGCTGGTTAAATGCACTTGGTGTGACAGCTTCACCCTGATGTAGGCTTTAGCCAAAAAACAACCACACCATTGAGGGTTAAATGCACTTGGTCGCAGCTTGTGCTGGCGCACCACAAGACACAAAATGGCCGCCGATCACCCCAGAAAAATGTGACTGACAAACGGTCTGGGCAGCCTAAAAACAGTGAGCAATTGAGGATCAGCAGCTCAATGACCCACAGCTGCAGATCGATCAGTTAATCAAGTCCTTTGGAGGAGTTAATCAGCCTAATCTCGCCCTACTGTCGCAGCCGCAACCTCTCCCTACGCTAATCAGAGCAGAGTGACGGGCGGCGCTATGTGACTCCAGCTTAAATAGAGGCTGGGTCACATGGTGCTCTGGCCAATCACAGCCATGCCAATAGTAGGCATGGCTGTGATGGCCTCTTGGGGCAAGTAGTATGACGCTTGTTGATTGGCTGCTTTGCAGCCTTTCAAAAAGCGCCAAGAAAGCGTCACAAAAGCGCCAAGAAAGCGACGAACACCGAACCCGAACCCGGACTTTTACGAAAATGTCCGGGTTCGGGTCCGTGTCACGGACACCCCAAAATTCGGTACGAACCCGAACTATACAGTTCGAGTTCGCTCATCCCTATTGGGGAGGAAAAAATGAAAAATAAAAAAAGTTGTTTTTGGAGCATCATAGAAATAAACAGGTCCGCATCTGACCCTATAACTGCTCATTGTCACCCACAAATTTCTCCACAGTGCTGCACTCCTACATCTTCTGACAGGTGTCAGAGGCCTTAAACTGTGGCGGGATTATGGTACTTTTTTAGTACTTTTTTTTTCAATTCCACCTAGGGTTTCCACCCGGCCGGTATTTCACCAGCCAAGCTGGTAATTTAAAGGGGTTGTCTCATCATGGAAAATGGGGGCATATCGCTAGGATATATAGGTGCGGGTCCCACCCCTATATCGAGAACGAAGCCCCGTAAGGTGATGGCTGGAGGACTCCGGTCCGGCCACCACCAAGCCGGCTCCCCATAGAAGTGAATGGGAGGCCAGCCCCATAGAAAATGAATGAAGGGCGGCTGTGCATGTGCAGTGCGCCCTCCTTTACTTGTGAAGCCCCGTTCTTAATATAAGACAATGGGGGTATATCCTAGCGATATGCCCCCATTGTCAATGATGAGACAACCCCTTTAATGCCTCTACTGGTGCCGGTAATTGTTTTCTACTGGCAATAATAATTGCCGTTATTTTCCAATAAGGACTGTTACTAATAAGCGCTTCTATTGTGGAGCTTCCGCCCCCTCCCCCACTTGTGTTAAGGAAAAAAAATTAACTCCCACCCATTTGCTCACGCTGCGCTGAACACTCACTGCTGACTGGAAGCTCAGGACAGGACCTGCAAAACGTCATTGCGCTGGAGTACAGGTCCTGTTCTCCAGTCAGCAGTGAGTGTTCACCGAAGCGCGAGCAAATGGAGGAGGTGAGTGCTATTTTTTTTTTTTTTTTTTGCACAGCGAAGAGAAGGGCATTATTTAGGCCTCATGCACACGACCGTTGTGTGCATCCGTGGCCGTTGTGCCGTTTTCAGGTTTTTTTTTCGCGGACCCGTTGACTTTCAATGGGTCCGTGGAAAAATCGGAAAATGCACCGTTTTGCAGCCGAGACCGTGATCCGTGTTTCCTGTCCGTCAAAAAAATATGACCTGTCCTATTTTTTTGACGGACAACGGTTCACGGACCCATTCAAGTCAATGGGTCCGTGAAAGAACACGGATGCACACAAGATTGGCATCCGTGTCCGTGATCCGTGGCCGTAGGTTACTTTCATACAGACGGATCCGAAGATCCGTCTGCATAAAAGCTTTTTCAGAGCTGAGTTTTCACTTCGTGAAAACTCAGATCCGACAGTATATTCTAACACAGAGGCGTTCCCATGGTGACGCTTCAGGTTAGAATATACTAAAAAATGGTGTACATGACTGCCCCCTGCTGCCTGGCAGGTGCTGCCAGGCAGCAGGGGGCAGACCCCCTCCTGTAGTTAACACATTGGTGGCCAGTGCCAGCGATGTCTGTGTCCGGCCGGGAGCTCCTCCTACTGGTAAGTGACAGGTCTGTGCGGCGCATTGCCTAATGATCTGTCACTTACCAGTAGGAGGAGCTCCCGGCCGGACACAGACATCGCAGCTCGCAGGTAAGTATAATGCTTCTACAAATTGCTAAGTAACCATGGCAACCGGGACTGCAGTAGCATCCCGGTTGCCGTGGTTACTGATCGGAGCCCCAGCGATTAAACTGGGACTCCGATCGGTACTCTCCACTGCCACCAATGATAGGGGGGGGATTTTAATTAGGAGGGGGAGGGAGGGGAGAGGGCCCACTGGCCACCAACGAGTTAACTACAGGGGAGGGAGGGGGGGCTGGCCATCAACGAGTTAACTACAGGGGAGGGAGGGGGGGCCCACTGGCTACCAATGAGTTAACTACAGGGGAGGGAGGGGGGGGCCCACTGGCTACCAATGAGTTAACTACAGGGGAGGGAAGGGGGGCCCACTGGCCACCAATGAGTTAACTACAGGGGAGGGAGGGGGGGCCCACTGGCCACCAATGAGTTAACTACAGGGGAGGGAGGGGGGCCGGCCGCACTGGCCACCAATGAGTTAACTACAGGGGGGAGGGGGGGCGGCCGCACTGACCACCAATGAGTTAAAAACAGGGGAGGGGGTCTGCCCCCTGCTGCCTGGCAGCACCTGCCAGGCAGCAGGGGGCAGTCATGTACACCGTTTTTTAGTATATTCTAACCTGAAGGGTCCCCATCACCATGGGAACGCCTCTGTGTTAGAATATAATGTCAGATCTGAGTTTCACGATGTAACTCATATCCGACAGTATATTCTAACATAGAGGCGTTCCCATGGTGATGGGGACGCTTCAAGTTAAAATATACCATCCGATTGGAGAAAACTCCGATCCGATGGTATAAAAGGGACTCCTGACTTTACATTAAAAGTCAATGGGGGACGGATCCGTTTGCAATTGCACCATATTGTGTCAACGTCAAACGGATCCGTCCCCATTGACTTGCATTGTAATTCAGGACGGATCCGTTTGGCTCCGCACGGCCAGGCGGACACCAAAACGACATTTTTTTCATGTCCGTGGATCCTCCAAAAATCAAGGAAGACCCACGGACGAATAAACGGTCACGGATCACGGACCTACGGACCCCGTTTTTGCGGACCGTGAAAAAATACTGTCGTGTGCATGAAGCCTAACTTTGGGGAACACAAGTAATTCTGGGAGGCACTACTGGGGGGCATTACTAATGCTGGGGGGTGCTAATGGGGCATTATTAATTCTAGGGGACACTAATTGGGGCATTAATATTATTGGGGGGCACTAATGGCGGCATTATTAATACTGGGAGCCACATTATAACATAGCGGCTTAACACCCCATTTTAAACCACGCCCCCACAACCACACCCCCTTTGTGGCTTAACTTGGCCGGTATTTTTTGTTGGGAAAGGTGGCAACCCTAATGCCACACCATTTGGAATTTTTTTAAACTTCCCACTACATTGTATGCAGTAATAATGCACAACTTGTCCCGCAAAAAAAAACCTCATACTGCTATGTGAACAGAAAAATAGAAAGGTTATGGCTCTGGGAAAGCGCATACCTCCCAAATGTCCCTCTTTTTGACCTAAGTCCCTCTTTGATCCTTAAATGTCCCTCTTTTTGATCTGGGGAATTGATGCATAAATGTGCATTGATAAATTTTCTAAATTGCTCCTTACTCAACTATCTGTATGTTTTTTTAGTTTTTTTTATTAACAATTTTTTATATTTTTATATGCGTACAGACACCAACAAGGCATATACAGTTGCAAGAAAAAGTATGTGAACCCTTTGGAATGATATGGATTTCTGCACAAATTGGTCATAAAATGGGATCTGATCTTCATCTAAGTCACAACAATAGACAATCACAGTCTGCTTAAACTAATAACACACAAAGAATTAAATGTTACCATGTTTTTATTGAACACACCATCTAAACATTTACAGTGCAGGTGGAAAAAGTATGTGAACCCTTGGATTTAATAACTGGTTGAACCTCCTTTGGCAGCAATAACTTCAACCAAACGTTCCCTGTAGTTGCAGATCAGACGTGCACAACGGTCAGGAGTAATTCTTGACCATTCCTCTTTACAGAACTGTTTCAGTTCAGCAATATTCTTGGGATGTCTGGTGTGAATCGCTTTCTTGAGGTCATGCCACAGCATCTCAATCGGGTTGAGGTCAGGACTCTGACTGGGCCACTCCAGAAGGCGTATTTTCTTCTGTTTAAGCCATTCTGTTGTTGATTTACTTCTATGCTTTGGGTCGTTGTCCTGTTGCAACATCCATCTTCTGTTTAGCTTCAGCTGGTGGACAGATGGCCTTAAGTTCTCCTGCAAAATGTCTTGATAAACTTGTGAATTCATTTTTCCTTCGATGATAGTAATCCGTCCAGGCCCTGATGCAGCAAAGCAGCCCCAAACCATGATGCCCCCACCACCATACTTCACAGTTGGGATGAGGTTTTGATGTATGTGTGCTGTGCCTCTTTTTCTCCACACATAGTGTTTTACGTATCGTATATTTGCTAACAGGGATGTTAGCATATGCCAGAGACTTTTGTAAGTCTTTAGCTGAGACTCTAGGATTCTTCTTCACCTCATTGTGCAGTCTGCGCTGTGCTCTTGCAGTCATCTTTACAGGACAGCCACACTTAGGGAGAGTAGCAGCAGTGCTGAACTTTCTCCATTTATAGACAGTTTGTCTTACTGTGGACTGATGAACAGCAAGGCTTTTGGAGAAACTTTTATAACCCTTTCCAGCTTTATGCAAGTCAACAATTCTTAATCGTAGGTCTTCTGAGAGCTCTTTTGTGCGAGGCATCATTCACATCAGGCAATGCTTCTTGTGAAAAGCAAACCCAGAACTGGTGTGTGTTTTTTATAGGGCAGGGCAGCTGTAACCAACACCTCCAATCTCATCTCATTGATTGGACTCCAGTTGGCTGACACCTCACTCCAATTAGCTCTTGGAGATGTCATTAGTCTAGGGGTTCACATACTTATTCCACCTGCACTGTAAATGTTTACATAGTGTGTTCAATAAAAACATGGTAACATTTAATTATTTGTGTGTTATTAGTTTAAGCAGACTGTGATTGTCTATTGTTGTGACATGCTGTACCTGCGCTCCCTGGACTTTATGTGGCTGTCATGGCCCATAAAAGGTAGGAACTAGTGTTAGGGACCACTCATGAAGGCGACCTTGACGTGGTGAGTGGCTTATTACGCTTTGGCCAAAATGTACACCAATGCCTTATTCAACATCCAGCATAAAGGCAGGGCAGAGTGCTGGTTGCAGTGTGCGATTGCATTTTGTGTTTTTACGTTTGTATCTGTATTTCGCCATAGCAATCTGCACCTGCTAGGGGTTGTGCGGGCTGAATCTTCTATATTTTTTCTTTGTAGTACGTATTGGAGACGTGGCGATCTCCAAGCAGTCAAGCACACCTGTCCAGTTAATCTGCCCCCTGGAGGCTGGTTTTAAAGTCAGTATAAAACTGAGTCTGCTTATACAGCACCTACCAGTAGCCATTAGGCTCCAGGAGAAGTATATAGTGGGCTCAGCATGCATGTTGGTACTTGCATCCCTGGATCCGATGAAAGCTGTAATGGCACCGGACGGGGTTAAAAGCAGAGTGTGCTTGGCGTGCATGCTGTACCTGCGCTCCCTGGACTTTATGTGGCTGTCATGGCCCATAAAAGGTAGGAACTAGTGTTAGGGACCACTCATGAAGGCGACCTTGACGTGGTGAGTGGCTTATTACGCTTTGGCCAAAATGTACACCAATGCCTTATTCAACATCCAGCATAAAGGCAGGGCAGAGTGCTGGTTGCAGTGTGCGATTGCATTTTGTGTTTTTACGTTTGTATCTGTATTTCGCCATAGCAATCTGCACCTGCTAGGGGTTGTGCGGGCTGAATCTTCTATATTTTTTCTTTGTAGTACGTATTGGAGACGTGGCGATCTCCAAGCAGTCAAGCACACCTGTCCAGTTAATCTGCCCCCTGGAGGCTGGTTTTAAAGTCAGTATAAAACTGAGTCTGCTTATACAGCACCTACCAGTAGCCATTAGGCTCCAGGAGAAGTATATAGTGGGCTCAGCATGCATGTTGGTACTTGCATCCCTGGATCCGATGAAAGCTGTAATGGCACCGGACGGGGTTAAAAGCAGAGTGTGCTTGGCGTGCATGCTGTACCTGCGCTCCCTGGACTTTATGTGGCTGTCATGGCCCATAAAAGGTAGGAACTAGTGTTAGGGACCACTCATGAAGGCGACCTTGACGTGGTGAGTCGCTTATTACGCTTTGGCCAAAATGTACACCAATGCCTTATTCAGCATCCAGCATAAAGGCAGGGCAGAGTGCTGGTTGCAGTGTGCGATTGCATTTTGTGTTTTTACATAGTGTTGTGTGTTTCTTCCAAACAACTCAACTTTGGTTTCATCTGTCCACAGAATATTTTGCCAGTACTGCTGTGGAACATCCAGCTGCTCTTGTGAAAAACTGTAAACGTGCAGCAATGTTTTTTTTGGACAGCAGTGGCTTCCTCTGTGGTATCCTCCCATGAAATCCATTTTTGTTTAGTGTTTTACGTATCGTATATTTGCTAACAGGGATGTTAGCATATGCCAGAGACTTTTGTAAGTCTTTAGCTGAGACTCTAGGATTCTTCTTCACCTCATTGAGCAGTCTGCGCTGTGCTCTTGCAGTCATCTTTACAGGACGGCCACACTTAGGGAGAGTAGCAGCAGTGCTGAACTTTCTCCATTTATAGACAATTTGTCTTACTGTGGACGGATGAACAGCAAGGCTTTTGGAGAAACTTTTATAACCCTTTCCAGCTTTATGCAAGTCAACAATTCTTAATCGTAGGTTTTCTGAGAGCTCTTTTGTGCGAGGCATCATTCACATCAGGCAATGCTTCTTGTGAAAAGCAAACCCAGAACTGGTGTGTGTTTTTTATAGGGCAGGGCAGCTATAACCAACACCTCAAATCTCATCTCATTGATTGGACTCCAGTTGGCTGACACCTCACTCCAATTAGCTCTTGGAGATGTCATTAGTCTAGGGGTTCACATACTTTTTCCACCTGCACTGTGAATGTTTACATAGTGTGCTCAATAAAAACATGGTAACATTTAATTATTTGTGTGTTATTAGTTTAAGCAGACTGTGATTGTCTATTGTTGTGACTTAGATGAAGATCAGATCACATTTTATGACCAATTTGTGCAGAAATCCATATAATTCCAAAGGGTTCACATACTTTTTCTTGCAACTGTACATACTACGCAGGTAGCTACATAGAAGGTAGTTACAAATAAAGAAAACAGGCACAAAGAGCGACTGAGCAAAATGATGTAAACATAACATCAGGTAATAATTACAAACAATAAACCAATAGATGAGGCATGGGTGAATAAGGATACAAACCATTATGTGGGATAAAGCGTTGTCTTAATCAGTGCTTCCCAACCAGAGTGCCTCCAGCTGTTGCAAAACTACAATTCCCAGCATGCCTGGACAGCCTTCGGTTGTGCGGGCATGCTGGGAGTTGTATTTTTTCAACAGCTGGAGGCACACTGGTTGGGAAACACTGGTCTAAATTGTGGCACATATGCTACAAAGGAAAAGTAGGGGTATTTATGCAGTACGCAGGCCCTGCAGGGTGAGCGAATGGTGAGGTCACAGGGGTAGTTACTAAACCAAGGGTGTTCTTGGTACTCACAGTTTTTATATACCCTAGGCAGGCGTACAGCAGTGATGGAGAGGCTGGCACATGGATCCTCTGGGGCACTCTCTATGTATAGGGACCAGGCCGCGTGGTAGGTGAGGTGCCCTGGGTGTTACAGGTTTAGTGTGCCGATGGCAAGATCCCTTATAGTTTTGTGACGCCAGTGCTGGTAATGGTGGCACACCGATTTATTGTAGGAATAATTGAGGAATACAAGTTGCAGTGAACCAGAACTTCTTTTTACTGAACAGTTCAACTATTTACAGTCTTTAGTTAGTTCCACATGTAAAAAGGTTGGTAACAGGCAGGCTTCATATAAATGGCAGGCAAAGTCCTTGCAAGATACTCAGAGAGAATAACACTTACAGATCAGGCTGCATTTTCCTTAGGTCCTGTCTGGCTTTCTCCAAGGCCCGTATGCCCTATTGCTGGCTTTATCCTTGGGTAGGGAAACCTTCCTCTGGTAAATATACTCTTGCTGTAAAAATACCATATAAAATACAATGACCATGTTCCACAGGAGGTGGAGAACAACGTGACCTAATTGACCCTTGAGTACTGCCCACATTTACATAGTGGGACACTACATTTAGGAGAATTGTCAGTATTTCCTCTAGGGGCCCAGGTCAAAAAGAAGGTGGATCTGGAGCGTTGTTCTTAATAGGAAATCTCCTCTAGCCTATATACCTGGTCTACTTTATTAGTCCAGTGGTCTATACTAAGTACATCAGGAGAGAGCCAAAAGGTAGGCAGAAGTACTCTAGCAGCGGCTAACATAAGGGAGAAAAGAGAAGCTCTATGTGCACTCACTCCCTTGATACCGAGAGTAAGCAAAGTCAACTCAGGGGGTACAGGGAAAGGAGGTCTGGCAGATCTGGTTACAGAGCCTGATAATGTTAAACCACCAATCATTAATTATCTTAAAGGACCACCAGATATGGAAAAAGGTGCCTTTTTCAATATGGCATTGCCAGCACTCATCGGTGGTGTTGGGCGCAAGGAGGTCTTGTCAGGTGTCTTATACCAGCGTGTCAGGACTTTCTAACCATTTTCTTGAATGCGGATTAGGGATCGACCGATATTGATTTTTTAGGGCCGATACCGATACCGATAATTTGTGAGCTTTCAGGCCGATAGCCGATAATTTATACCGATATTCTGGGAATTTTCATTTTTGAAAAAAAATAAAAAATTCCCACAAATCTGCTGAAAATTAATGTTTATTGTTAATGTGTATTTTTTTTTTTGTAAATCTTTCTTTTTCATTTATATTTAATATTTTGGTGTTTTTATTTTTGTAATTATTATTATTTTTTTTTTACTTTTAGCCCCCTTAGGGACTAGAACCCTTGTCCTATTCACCCTGATAGAGATCTATCAGGGTGAATAGGAGCTCACGCTGTCCCTGCTGCTGTGTGCTTTGTGCACACAGCAGCATGGAGCTTACCATGGCAGCCAGGGCTTCAATAGCATCCTGGCTGCCATGGTAACCGATCGGAGCCCCAGCATTACACTGCTGGGGCTCCGATCGGAGGAGCAGGGGAGGAGGGGATCCTGTGGGGGGGCGCACTGCGACTGGGGTAGGGGGCCCTATGCGCCACCACTGCTTAATACTAGGGGGGAGGGGGGGGCGCACTGCGCCACCAATGCTTAATACTGGGGGGGCTTGGGGGGGGAGGCGCACTGCGCCACCAATGCTTAATACTGGGGGGGGAGGGGGGCGCACTGCGCCACCAATGTCTAATACTGGGGGGCTTGGGGGGGCGCACTGCGCCACCAATGAAGCTTAATCTCTAATTTATTCATATACAGGAGGCGGGAGCTGGCTGCAGGATCACATAGCCGGCTCCCGACCTCTATGACAAGTAGCTGCGATCCGCGGCACCTGAGGAGTTAACTACCGCAGATCGCAGCTACAGCTCATAGAGGTCGGGAGTCGGCTATGTGATCCTGCGCAGCCAGCTCCCGCCTCCTGTATATGAATAAATGAGAGATTAATCTTCATTGGTGGCGCAGTGGCCATAGCTCCTCCCCTCCTATTGTCCCCTGCCCTCTCATTGGCGGCAGCAGCACAGGGGGAGGAGACACTGCTCCTTCTCCCCTGTGCTGCTGCTGAGGGAACACGGAGAGCGCTGTCAGCGCGATCTGTGTTCCCATACACTATCGGAATATCGGCAAAATAAATGCCGATACCGATAGCGTTCAAAATCCTGAATATCGGCCGATAATATCGGTAAATCCGATAATCGGTCGATCCCTAATGCGGATACATCGAGAGAGCTTGTGTGGGGTGACAAATATTTTGGTAATTTCACTAGTAGACAGATTTCGTTTTAAGTCTTTCTCCCATAAACCGATAGCAGCTGGTTTGACATCAAGAGATGAGGTTTTGAGACTCTTGTAAATCATAGACATAGTTTTTTGGGGGGTCACTGGACCTCCTGTCAGTTTCTCAAACCAGGTGGTCACCTTGTGGGGTTGTGTTTGTCATAAAAGAAGGAGTGACTGTGATCTAAGAAAACGCAGGAGGAGAATATTAGGGATGGATATTTTAAGTTTTGCTTGGATAGCAAGGTCAGACAGGATACAAACGTCTTAACCAAGCAGCTCCGACAAAGGCATAATGGAAGACCTTAGAGGAATAGGGTAACTCTCTCTCCTCTCCCTAGGAGCTAGAGCTATGATATCTTTCATGAGTAGGAGAGGAGAGGGAGTCGCCACAGTCCCACGGCACACCAAGAAACACCTCCAGACCTGTAGAGTGCTTTGGATCATGGGGTTAAGTATGGTGCTGGGTAATGGGAGTGTCCCACCTGTCAACCTTAGGGCCCTGAGAGATGTCGAAAAGAAGGCATTTTCAAGTTTGAGCCACACCTTATGAGGAAAGCTCCTAATCCACAACTCTAGTGAGGTGAATGGCCCTCATATACATTTCAGGGTTAGGTAGGCCTATCCCTCCTCTGGACATAAGAATATTTTTCCTTCTGAACCAGGAAAGGTAAGGAAAGTCCAATGAGTCCTACTGGGCAACCATAGATTTTAACAGAGGCAAGTTATTAAGTCTATATAGATCAGAGAGGTGGGGTGAAAGCTTTACTCCAAGATACGTCAAGTGTTGGTTGTGTCAGTCAAAAGGGGAGTCAATCTGAAGAGCTGAGAGAGCCGAGGGAGAGAGGCCAACATGAAGCACTTGATATTTGGAGGGGTTAATCTTAAAATTGGACAGGGAGCCGAAGAGATCAAGAGTTAATAGAATAATGGGCAGGGATTTGCTGGGATTTGTTGTGAGGATTAAAAGATCATCTGCGAACACAGCTAGTTTGGACTCGTGGCCATCCACAAGGAGGTAATCTCCCCTAATCTCCTTCTCCTGCCTAAGGGCCTGCAGAAGAGTCTCCATTACTAACACGAAGAGAAGAGGTGAGAGTGGGCATCCCTGTCTGGTTATATTTTTAATAGAGAACCTAGCTGATAAAACTCCATTAACCGATACGGACGCCGAAGAGTTAGAGTACATAGCAAAGATAGCGGTAATGAAAGGCTCTGGAATAAGAAACTTAGACAGAGCTAGTTTGATATAAGACCAGTCAATATGGTCAAAAGCCTTTTCGGCGTCTGTAGCAAGCAGGACCAACGGGATGGATCTGCTGGAGGTATAATATAAGGCATTCAAGACCTTGGTGGTATTGTCCTTCTCCTCACGTCCTTTAACAAAACCCACCTGGTATGGGTGGATCAGTTCAGGCAGTAGGGTCTGAAGTCTAGTGGCTAACATTTTGGCTAATAATTTGAGGTCAATGTTTAGCAAGGAAATAGGGCGATAGTTGGAGCAAGAGGTAAGGTCTTTGCCTTCCTTGGGGATGATAGTAATGGTGGCTCTGGTCATGTCCACAGAGGCTGACTGATTTTGCATAGTAAGATTGCAGAGCGGGAGGAGAAATGGAAGAAGCATATTCTTGAAGGTGGAGTAATAAGATAGGGGGAGCCCATCAGGGCCAGGGCATTTTTCTAGGGGAGACGTTTTGATTGCGAGAGTTAGTTCAGAGATGGTAAAGGGTTTCGTTAGAGATGTACATTGTTCGGAGGATAGAGAAGGGAGTTTTAAAGTATCTAAGAATGAGCTGATGTTGGCTTCCCTCCCAAGGAGAGGATCAAGTAAATTTGAGGGGGGAAGGTTGTATAGAGACTCATAAAAGAGTCTGAATTGTTCTGCAATTTCCTCAGCTTTAACTAATTGGGAGCCCTGTGGGGATTTATTGCACTGAACATAGCAGAAGTTTCTTCTTTGTTTTATTTTCTGCATCATGAACTTTGAAGCTTTGTTACCAAAGAATTTTTGTTGTGAGGACAAGAAAAACGTAGTCAAACGTTTGTTAAGAAAGTTTTTCAGCTCAGTTCTAAGAGAAGAAAGTTCCGCCAGTTGTTGTGCCAATAAAGATTGTTTGTGTGCCTTTCAGAGTGTATATTTGTGACAGCAGTGTTGAAAATTTCTTCTCCGACTCCTTCTTGAGGAAAGAGCAGAAACTGATTAAGGCCTCATGCACACGACAGTATTTTTTCACGGTCCGCAAAACGGGGTTCCTTTGTTCCGTGATCCGTTTCCGTTTTTGTTTCTGTGTGTCTTCCTTGATTTTTGGAGGATCAGCAGACATGAAGGAAAGTAAAAAAAAAAGTTGTTTTGGTGTCCGCCTGGCCATGCAGAGCCAAGCGGATCCGTCCTGAATTACAATGCAAGTCAATGGGGACGTATCCGTTTGACGTTGACACAATATGGTGCAATTGCAAACTGATCCGTCCCCCATTGACTTTCAATGTAAAGTCAGGAGTACCTATTAATATACCATCGGAGTGGAGTTTTCTCCAATCCGATGGTATATTTTAACTTGAAGCGTCCCCATCACCATGGGAACGCCTCTATGTTAGAATATACCATCGGATTTGAGTTACATCGTGAAAACAGATCCAACAGTATATTCTAACACATAGGCGTTCCCATAGTGATGGGGACGCTTCAAGTTAGAATATACTAAGAACTGTGTACATGACTGCCCCCTGCTGCCTGGCAGCACCCGATCTCTTACAGGGGGCTGTGATCCGCACAATTAACCCCTCAGGTGCCGCACCTGAGGGGTTAATTGTGCGTATCATAGCCCCCTGTAAGAGATCAGGTGCTGCCAGGCAGCAGGGGGCAGACCCCCTCCCTCCCCTGTATTAAATTCATTGGTGGCCAGTGCGGCCCCCCCCTCCCTCCCTCCCCTGTATTAAATTCATTGGTGGCCAGTGCGGCCCCCCCTCCCTCCCTCCCCTGTATTAAATTCATTGGTGGCCAGTGCGGCCCCCCTCCCTCCCTCCCCTGTATTAAATTCATTGGTGGCCAGTGCGGCCTCCCCTCTCCCCCCCCTAATTAAAATCCCCCCCCCCCCCATCATTGGTAGCAGCGGAGAGTTCCGATCGGAGTCCCAGTTTAATCGCTGGGGCTCCGATCGGTAACCATGGCAACCAGGACGCTATGAAGAAGTTCGGGTTCGGGTACCAAACATGCGCGATTTTTCTCACGCGAGTGCAAAACGCATTACAAAGTTTTGCACTCGCGCGGAAAAATCGTGCGTGTTCCCGCAACGCACCTGCACATTTTCCCGCAACGCCCGTGTGAAAGAGGCCATAGAGTTCCCTCCGCTCTCCATCTCTTTCTCCACCATTCCTCGGTCATGTTACGGAGGGCTGGTGAAGAAGTAGGACACATCATGGGATGGGAGGGGGAGGGAAGTGGGGTGGGGGGTTTTCGGTTTGAAAAATGATGTTAATGCTATAAATTGTTTGTTAATATTTAAATAATAATAAAGAAAGTTAATTAAAAAAAAAATTTTAAAGCCCATGGAACATCACCACACACACATCCAAGAAAAGGCCAATGGGACTCAAAAATTTATAAAAGTATCTTAGACTTTATTAGCATATATAAATAAATAATCAAAAGAAAAGAGAGTAGCATGATGGAAATGATACAGAGAACATGCCATGGGGCAATGTTCCCAAAAACAATAGCATCATCAAGTATCCTTAAAATATATGCTACTGAATATATCACCCAGTTCATATATATAGGTTTAAATAGATATCTAATAATCCCCAGTATATCACAGAGGAACACCAAAAACGTCTGATATACGTGACATGAAAAGGTCCATATAATCAGAAGTACAAGCCTAATAATATATAGGGTATGGATCTAATATATCCCATACATAATAAAGGAAACATATAAGCATCCTAATAGAATATACCTTGTGACATGGATCACTACTGATCCGGAACATGGCCCCAGGCACTAACACCTCGACGCGCGTTTCACCTCAAAGACTTCGCCAGGAGGTTATATGTTTTCTGACGGAACGTATTGCTTGTTCATCGGGTGATCAACAGCACATTTACGTGGGCCTATTATCGGGAACCAGCGTTCGTAGTAACATTGGTTCCCAATAATCAGCAGGACAATTGTGCAGTGTAAATCCAGCTTAAAGGTCAGTTCCATTTACCTGAATGAGACTCGCAGATATCCATGTGCTTGCCACCAAAACAGCCTCATTCAGATGATGGGAACTGATTTTCAGTCGCAGAAATTTCTGCAGCAAAATCTACTACCTGTGAAGGTATCGTTAATGGTGATATTCACTAATGTCCTACTGTATCACCCTCATGGAAGGCAAATATCCAGGAGCAGGACGTGTACATACTGAAATACCCAGGATATATGACCTGTAACCCACAGCAAACAATCAAAAATCGCTAACCCACAGCAACTGGACACCTAAGAACATCTGTATACTAATCACAAAATAATCAGCATTAGTGAATGCTAACCCGTAGTTACTGACATATAGGATGAGGAGCCTTCTGATACAACAGTCGGTCACCACTAGTAGTGATAGGAGGGACACTAAGGCCCCTTGCAGACGAGCAAGTATTCAGCGCGGGTGCAATGCGTGATGAGAACGCATTGCCCCCGCATGGAATCCGGACCAATTCATTTCAATGGGGCTGTGTACATGTGCGTTGGTTTTCACGCATCAGTTGTGCGTTGCGTGAAAATCGCAGCATGTTCTATATTCTGCGATTTTCACGCAACTCTGGCCCCATAGAAGTGAATGGAGCTGCGTGAATGGTTGCTAAGAGATGTTGTTTGTATACATTCAGTTTTTTATCACGCGCGTGCAAAAGGCACTTATTCGCATTGCACCCGCGAGATAAAAATTGAACAACTGAACGTGATCGCAGACTAAAATTAATGACTTTGCCTGTGAAATCGCGCATTTTTTTACTGAACGCATTCGCAACACATCCGGACCTAATCCGGACCCGCTCGTCTGCAAGGGGCCTAACAGCTCAGTGATATGTGCAGGACATCCTGCAACCACATGGGTTGTCTCTCATGGTAGGGCATATAACTGACATTTTTCAGCAGGATAATGCTCATCCACCCAGCAAGGGTTTCCCAGGAATGTCTCCACCAGAATACAACATTTCCTTGACTGCTCGTACTCCAGATTTATCGCCAATCAAGCATTTATGAGACCAGCTGGGACATCAGCTTCATCATCCTATTGTCACGGCGGACGTGCACTCAGTCTAACATATAACGCACCAACCAGGCTCTGGACGAGAGACAGGGGAAGGGTCACCTCCTAGCTTATCCCTGACCTCTTTCCCTGCACTGCTCAGCCCACATGCAGACCTTGAAGGTAGGTGTGCTGTGTCCTCCAGCCTGGGCTGACAAAACCCTGAACTCCCTGAGATGGTGAAGTGGGGAAATAGGAGCAGCCTGCTCGCACAGAACCTGGATGGGATAGATGACACAAACAACCAAACTAGAAATTACACTTATCTTTGAGAGCAGGAACTGACAGCCAACCTTCCCTCCAAGCTTCCCAGACCACAATGATCAGTATAATCCGCTCAGAGCACTTAGCTGGAGGCCATTTAAACTAATGACTCCACCCAGTGCACCTGATGAGAGGCGGATCCAGCACGGCACCAAAATGAATACTAAACTTGTGCTGCTATCCTGGCTGACCTCCGCACATCGTCAGAGTGGGGCATGACAGTACCCCCCCCCCTTCTACGGGTGACCTCCGGACACCCCGGACCAACCTTGTCAGGATAGGACCTATGAAAGACCCTCACCAGTCGGCTGGCGTTGACATCTGATGCTGGAACCCACATCCTCTCCTCAGGACCGTATCCCCTCCAGTGTACCAGGTACTGGAGGGAACCCCGAAGAACTCTCGAGTCGAGAATCCTGGAAATCTCGAACTCCAAGTTTCCCTCGACTAGAACAGGAGGAGGAGGCAATGGCGATGGTACCACCGGTTTAACATTTTTTTTTGTAAAGACCTGTGGAAGACATCATGGATCCTCCAAGTCTGCGGAAGATCCAGCCGAAACGCCACAGGATTGATCACCGCAGAAATTTTATACGGACCAACAAATCTTTGACCCAATTTCCAAGATGGTACTCTCAACTTGATATTCTTAGTGGACAACCACACCAGATCACCCACACACAGGTCCGGACCAGTCACACGTCTCCTGTCAGCCATTCGTTTATACCTCTCACCCATCCTCCCCAAATTCCCTTGAATCCTCCGCCAGATAGAGGACAAGGCAGAAGAGAATCTCTCCTCCTCTGGCATCCCGGAGGAACCAGACCCAGAAAAGGTATCAAACTGAGGATGGAAACCATATGCGCCAAAAAATGGCGACTTACCCGTGGACTCCTGCCTACGGTTATTCAATGCAAATTCTGCTAAGGACAAGAATGAGGACCAGTCCTCCTGATTCTCAGCAACAAAGCACCTCAAGTAGGTCTCCAGGTTTTGATTGGTACGCACCGCCTGACCATTCGACTGCGGATGAAAAGCTGACGAGAATGAAAGTTGAATGCCAAGCCGAGAGCAGAACGCCCTCCAAAACCTGGAGACAAACTGCGTGCCACTATCAGAGACCACATCCGAAGGAGTCTGCGCAAGAGTCTTAGCGTTAGGAAGACTCATTAGTGGTATAAAGTGAGCCATTTTACTGAAACAGTCGACTACCACCAAAATCACTGTTCTCCCAGGGGAACTCGGCAGGTCCGTAATAAAGTCCATGGACAAATGCGTCCAAGGACGAGATGGAATAGACAATGGAAGAAGTGAACGAGGCGGTCGAGTATGAGCAACCTTTGACCGAGCGCAGGTTTCACAAGCTGTCACGTAATTCTCAGTGCTCTTAGGTAACCCTGGCCACCAGAACCTCCGGGACACCAGATCACAGGTGGACTTACCACCAGGATGTCCAGCGAGAACAGTATCGTGATGTTCCTTGAACACCTTGTATCGTAGGCCCTCAGGAACAAACAACCTCCCTGGGGGACAAGAACCAGGAGCCCCCTCCTGAGCTCCCAACACCTCCATCTCCAATTCAGGGTACAGAGCTGAGACCACCACCCCATCCGCCAAAATCGGCACTGGATCTTCTGAATCACCTCCCCCAGGGAAGCTGCGAGACAAGGCATCTGCCTTGACGTTCTTGACCCCTGGGCTAAAGGTAACCACGAAATTGAACCTGGTAAAAAACAGTGACCATCTGGCCTGCCTAGGGTTCAGACGCTTGGCAGATTGCAGGTAAGCCAAATTCTTATGGTCTGTATACACCGTAACGGGGTGAGACGCCCCCTCTAACCAGTGTCGCCATTCCTCAAAGGCCAACTTGATAGCCAACAACTCCCTATCTCCAACATCATAATTCCTCTCGGCGACCGAGAGCTTCTTGGAGAAGAAGGCACACGGGACCCACTTGCCAGGAGAAGAACCCTGTGACAGCACCGCCCCAACCCCCACCTCTGATGCATCAACCTCCACCACGAATGGCTGAGACACATCCGGCTGCACCAGAATGGGAGCAGACGCAAAACGCTCCTTAATAGCCGAAAAGGCCTGCAATGCCTCATCCGACCAGACAGAGACATCGGCGCCCTTCTTGGTCATATCAGTAAGAGGTTTGACTAGGGTGGAATAATTTCAAATACATTTTCTATAATAATTCGTAAACCCCAAGAACTGCATCAAAGCTTTCTGATTCTCCGGTCGGTCCCACTCCAGAACCGCCCGGACCTTTTCGGGGTCCATACGAAAACCAGAATCAGAAAGCATGTATCCCAAGAACGGAAGCTCTTGCACCGCAAACAAATATTTCTCCAATTTGGCATATAACTTATTCTCCCGAAGGATCGTCAAAACCTGTCTCACATGATCCTGATGGGTCTTCAGATCAGGAGAATAAATTAAAATGTCATCTAGGTAAACTACTATGAACCTCCCCACCAAGTGATGAAAAATGTCATTGACGAATCGCTGAAATACTGCTGGCGCATTCGTCAACCCAAAAGGCATTACCAGGTTCTCAAAATGACCCTCGTGCGTATTGAAGGCCGTTTTCCACTCATCCCCCTCCTTGATCCTGATCAGATTGTATGCTCCTCTCAAATCCAACTTGGAGAACACCTTGGCTCCAACAATCTGATCAAAAAGATCAGAGATCAAAGGCAGGGGATATGGATCCCGGACTGTAATACGGTTCAACTCCTGGAAATCCAAACACGGTCTCAGTGATCCATCTTTCTTCTTCACGAAGAACAAACCTACTGCCACTGGAGACTTAGATGGTCTAATATGACCCTTTGCCAAACTCTTGGCGACATACTTTCGCATGACCTCTCTCTCGGGTTGAGAGAGGTTGTAAAGCCCAGACGTAGGCAACTTAGCCTCCGGAATGAGATTCACTGGACAATCATAGTCTCGATGAGGGGGCAATTCCTGAGCCCCACCCTCCGAAAAGACATCCGAAAAATCCGAGAGATACTGAGGCAAGGCCGTAATGGACACATCAGAGAGATGTGACAAGACAATTATCCGAACAACCAGGACCTGGTAGAAATACGATAACATACCAGAGGATCCTGTATCTAAAAGAGCCAGGCCGTATGCTACTTGGGGTTCAGCGTTACACTTTACCCAGAACCTCCACCACGTGGGACGCCACGGTGAAGACGGCTGAAAGCCTGCATGTGAGTAACAAAATAAACATTTATATGTGCACATAACATCGCTCAATAGCTCCACTGCGGAAATAACTAAGTATCACTGCTGCGCTCCATAGCGGCACCAACTAGAGTTTCGCCGGACTAATATATTGTACCAACTAGAGATTGGCCGGACTGACACATTGTACCAACTACTGCTGCTGTGCTCTATAGCGCTATTAACTAGAGACCTGCCAGACTGACATACTGCACAATAGAGTATATATGCTGGAATAATAAGCCGTTTCTCAGAACTTTTGTCACAATCCCTTTGTTACATCTAGAAAGATTGAGCCTGAGGACAAATCTCCACAGATATTTTGCACGTTTGCACAATATTGCAACCAATTGAACACTTGTAGTTTAATGCACTTTAACAAAAAATTTGTATGTTTATCACTTAATTTGCTTTTTTTACATTTTATACACTGGTCACTTATTATATAATTATCTGATTATGTGGAGATAAAGGAGACTGCTGTTCCAGAGAATAAATATACTTGCTAATATAGCTTGCACATATCAGAATTTACGGATATTATATGCTTTTTGGCCAGCACATCCAGGCCATATCATACCATTACCAGTGGACTTACCACATATTTTACCAAGTATATTTATTTTATTTTTATTAATTTTATAGATATAGCATTTTGCGTACTTTTAGCCAAATTGATCTGTTTGGGTGTTACTAAAATAAACTACTATTAATTAAACACTGCCGCAATGCCTGCTCTGTGACCCAGATATTAGAGTGCCCACCCTATCAATAACTACTAAATTATCCGAACAAAACTTGCTCCAACCAATGATTTGTCTCGCTTGCCAGTCTATAATTGGGTTATGTCTAGACAACCATGGCAACCCCAAAACTATTGGAGCTGGCAAATCCTTCATGACAAAACAAGAAATAATTTCAGCATGTGAATCACCCACCCTTAAATGAATACCATGAACAATGTGAGTAAGGCTCCTTTGAGAAAGATGGGAAGAATCAATTGCAAAAACATGAATCTCGTTCTCTAACGTGCAAGTACTTAGTCCTAGGTCTTGAAGAAAAAGAAAGTCAATTAGGTTTACCCCAGCACCACAATCAAGGAAAACATCAACAAACACATTTCTAGACTCTAGCGCCACCATAGCTGAAAGGAGAAAACGGGAACTGCAGGGAGCTTGCATACCTGTCTGCTCCACCACACCATTCATACTACCAAGTGTGAGGGGAGTTTTTTTTCTTTTTTTTCTTTTTCTCTTCCACCTGTGGTTTAACATAAGGACAAGAAAAAATAAAATGACCCCTCTTCCCACAATAGTAACATAGATTGTGCACTTTTCGAAAGTCTCTACTATCAGAATGGCAAGATATCTGACCTAGCTGCATGGGTTCCTCCCCTACCCCAGAGTAACAAGCAATATCACCCCGGGCAGCTGGTGAAACAAAACCACACGCGGGAGGAATCCCCTGCACGGAGGGACCCTTACACCTCTCTCTGATACGTCTATCCAAACGTATAGCCAAAGATATTGCATTCTCCAAAGTATCTGGGTATTCATGAAAAGCCAGGGCATCTTTCAACCTTTCAGATAACCCCTGACAAAACTGACTACGTAACGCGGGGTCATTCCACCCCGACTCAGTAGCCCACCTCCTAAACTCTGTGCAGTAAACCTCAGCAGTATGTTTACCCTGTAGTAAGTTATGTAATTTCGATTCTGCCATCGAGACTCGATCTGGGTCATCGTAAATCAATCCCAGGGCTTTGAAAAATTCCTCCACCGACCGGAGGGCCAGAGAACCGGGCGGCAGAGAAAAAGCCCAGGATTGCGCATCACCTTTAAGCAAAGACATGATGATACCCAACCTCTGATCTTCATTACCTGATGAAAATGGACGCAATCGAAAGTACAAATTACATGACTCTTTGAAGCGGAAAAAATCATCCGTAGCCCCTGTAAATTTCTCGGGAAGAGCGACTTTAGGCTCCCCAACAATTTGACCTGTACCTGATGCCAGAACCCTCTGACACTGTGTGACCGAACTACGCAGATCCGCAACCTCTAGGGATAAACCCTGCATGCGGTCAACCAGTGCATCAATTGACGCCATCACAAAAGCACTGAGCAATGGCAGTCACAGTATGGCGGATTATAATGTCACGGCGGACGTGCACTCAGTCTAACAGATAACGCACCAACCAGGCTCTGGACGAGAGACGGGAAGGGTCACCTCCTAGCTTATCCCTGACCTCTTTCCCTGCACAGCCCACATGCAGACCTTGAAGGTAGGTGTGCTGTGTCCTCCAGCCTGGGCTGACAAAACCCTGAACTCCCTGAGATGGTGAAGTGGGGAAATAGGAGCAGCCTGCTTGCACAGAACCTGGATGGGATAGATGACACAAACAACCAAACTAGAAATTACACTTATCTTTGAGAGCAGGAACTGACAGCCAACCTTCCCTCCAAGCTTCCCAGACCACAATGATCAGTATAATCCGCTCAGAGCACTTAGCTGGAGGCCATTTAAACTAATGACTCCACCCAGTGCACCTGATGAGAGGCGTATCCAGCACGGCACCAAAACGAATACTAAACCCGTGCGGCTATCCTGGCTGACCTCCGCACATCGTCAGAGTGGGGCATGACACCTATGGCCTCTTTCACACAACAGGTTTTTTTCCCGTTTACGGGCCATTTTTTGCGCTCCATATACGGTCCGTATACGGAACCATTCATTTCAATGGTCCTGCAAAAAAAAAAAAAAAAACTGAATGTATGCATTCCATTTTTCGTATTTCCGTTCCGTTGAAAGATAGAATATGTCCTATTAAAAAAATAAAGGGCTTTAGATGAGTGAGAGGATCTTTTGGAGGAAGTATCCATAAGGGTTTGAGGGCCACATTAAAATCCCCGGCCAGTATAATAATTCCTTCCCTATGGATTTCCACCAATGAGAGGAGGAATAGGAGCCAATGGGTTTGATCAGTGTTGGGGGCATAGGCATTAACAAAAGTATACAAGGTTTGTCCCACCTGGCCCTTCAATATAATAGAGCAATCCTCCGATCCTATAAATAAATGATAAGCCTCTACGAAAACCAATGCTAACTCCCCTCGAGGCAGCCCCTCCTGCGCCACAATGATACCAGGTGGGGAATCTAGAGAAAGAGAGATTGGGATATTTGCCATGTTTAAAATGAGTTTCCTGAAGGAAAATAATTGAGCTATTTTCTTTTCTCAAGAGAGAGAAAATTTGGCATTTCTTGGAGGGGGACCTCAAACTTTTGACGTTATAAGAAACAATTCTTAAGTCTGCCATAAGGGTTGACTAAATTGAGGGCTATGAAAATTTGAAGCTAGGATGGAGAAATACTTATACCAGATCGAAGAGGAGAAGGAGTCGGGTCTGCCTCGAGAAGGGAGCACCTCATATGGCCATCGGAGGAAAAGACACAGTGATACCGTCCCAAGCAACCCAAGCCTAATAACGGATAAAACTGTAAAAAAAAAACAGGATAATAAGTAATCTGAGCGATAAACATAGTGCAATTGAGTAAAAGGAATGAGAACCTCTGAGGACCTTCTTAGGGGGGGGGGGGGGGGAGAGAAAAGTGACCAATGTTATAGACCTGCAGGTCAATAGAGGTGGTTTAAGCCTCTTAACTTAACAGAGAAGTATTATTATGCTCTAGTGAATGATAGGAATAGATAGAGAAGGAAATACCAGATGGTGAAAAATAAAGTAGATGAGGAGGAAAAGTAGTCATAAGGGCATGACGAAGCAAAAGGATAGTAAGTGTTATGAAAAGAGAGGAGAAATAGGCAATGCCCAGGAAGAGCTACTAAAAAGGTAATAGCATAAATCCAGCCCACGACTTAGGACCAGGGGAGTCAAGTGTCATTCAGAGGCCAAGAGATCCTTTTAGGAGTCAGTGTGGCGGGCGCAGCACTATGAAGTGCGTTTTGAGCTGTTGCATTAGAAGAATTTTGATATCTCTGACTTTTAGTCTAACCAGGCTGTTACTCTGTAATTCCTCTAGAGCCGTTCTATGGAAACAGTAGGTTTAAAGAGCACACCAAATGCTTCAAATAACTTCTTTATTAACTTTTCTTCATATAACACTGCCGCCTTCGCAGCAGATAGTCCATGTACATGTACAAAGATATCTCAAAATGGCGGTATGATTAAGATGGTGGTTCAACTGTTCAATCTTGTCATTCAACATAAAATGGTGGATATTTTTCTCTTCAAGATCTGTACTCTCACTTTAAGATATTTAAGCACTTTATGATCTTTCTGAGAGGTATATCTGAGGTCTAACTAATAGTTCACTTACAGTATGCCGTTAGCAGTGACTATTTGCAGATTGGTTGAATATGATCTGGTATGGTTGTATGCAATATGGAATCTGAATGCTTGCAATTTGTAGCTTGCAATTCTATTTGCAATTGTATGGTTGCAATTGTGGTTTGGTGGAACTATATTGGTCTCTTGTTCCCATAAAACTCAGCTCTTAGCGGAGTGAATGTCTCTTCAGCTCCTGTCTCTGGTGAATAATGATTCTAGCAGCAGGAGCTGGGGGAATTCCCAGACAAGGCTGTGTGTGAGGCTGGCTGTGATTGGTGAAAACTCTTGCTGTGTGAGAAGCTGGCTGTGATTAGTCTAGACTTCTGCCCAGCAACAACAGATTAACACTATGCTTTCTGTTGTTTTTGCTGTGGTACTAGTTCAGCATACAGTTCTAATCACTACATTAACCATAGGAACATTATATAACTGTTCTAAATACCTATGTTGGCCTCTTGCTTCCATAAACACAGCTCTTAGTTGAGTAAATGTCTGGTTAGCTCCTCTCCTCTGGTGTATAATGATTCTAGCAGGGGGAATTTCCCACACAGGCTGAGTGTAAGATTTGCTGTGATTGGCCAAGACTCCTGCTCAGTGTGAGGCTGGCTGTGATTGCTCTTACCTCCAGCTCAGTAACAACATCTTAACTCTATGCTTTTGGTTGTGTCTGCTGTGTCAGTGAGATTACCTTACACTATAAAATGAATCTTAAATGCATATTATCTTTTCTGCTTCTATGAACACAAAATATAACAGTAATATGACATCCAAAACATGATGTCACAGTAAATAACTCAGCTTTTGTCTTTAACACATAAACACAGGAACTGCATTAAGGCTATTGGCATGTCTAGCTGTATACACATATAAGCTATACTAGCAACTTAGGACAGGTCTTAGCTGGCCAGCTACAGTCAGGACGTCGTTCTTCCTCTTGACCCGTTGCTGTTTAGGGGTGGCAGCTTGTTCCCAAGGTTGTAGACTAGGCAGGGCCAGATCCGAGACTCTGTCCCAGTTCTCTATCTCTAGAGGTGGAGTGTCCAAGGCGTTGTATGCTTCAGGGAGGTCAGCAAAAGAAGAGATAATCACAAGCTTGCCAGAAATTGTAAATGCTAATGCAGTACGCCGCCCTGCAGGGTATTGCGATGTGAGGTCACGGTTAATGGGCAAACAAGGGTTACTCACAGTTTGTATGGAGTCCCTGGGCAGGCGTACAGCAGTGATAGAGAGGCTGGCACAGGGGTCCTCTGGGGCACACTCTGTATTTAGGGACCAGGCCTGATGGTGGATGAGGTGCCCTGGATGTTGCAGGTGTTTAATGTGCCTAGGGAAAGGTCCCTTTAAGGTTCGTGATGCCAGTGCCTGTGACGGTGGCACACCGATTTATAGTTGTAATAAGTGAGGAACACAGGTTGTGGTGAACCAAACTTTTTTTTACTGGAAACAGTTCAACTTTATACAATTTGAATTCAGTTCCAATTTACAGCAGCAATCAATAGCAGGATTTATGTCAATGGCAGGTAATGCTCTTTGCAAGATATGCAGAGGGTAAAATTAACACTCACAGACCAGGCTGCACTATTCCTCAGATATCCTGGCTGTCTGTATCCCAAGGCCCGTATGCCCTAATGCTGGCTTTTATCCTTGGTAGCAATCCTCCTCAGGTATATATCTCTTGCTTTAAATTAATAATCCTTCTGCCCCTTCAGCTTACTTGACTAGCTGGAACACTGGCTCTGCTCTGCTGGTGGGAACTGCAGGTTTCTCCCAGGAGGCAAACTCTTCTCTTGGGGTGAATCTTCTGAGCTAACTGAGGCTCAGGAACTTCAGGCAGGCTAGACTGCACTTACTAGCCTCCTGGACTGCCCTGCCCTTCTCTGTCTGGGCCTAACTATATATACTAAGGGCTCTCTAGCTCCCTCTAGTGTCTAGGAGGCTGAACTACACCCTAATAGGCCTGCTACCCAGATAACACAGGGAAATGAACATAAAAAACATCACATTAATACAATAGTCATATTAACCCTTGTGTAGTGCCCACATTTACCTAGTGGGACACTACATACCCCGTTGCTATGACGTTGCCGGTCCTCGGCACAACATAAGGGGCCCGCCCAGCTGGAAACTGCAACCTGAAAGACAAAACGGAAAACAAGCATATACAGTAATCACCACTTTAGCAGTATTAACATATCAAGCAGCTCCACTGGAAAGTGGGGTGAAAAGGGGCGTTGTTCTCTTCTCTCAGGATAGTATAAGGGAACAGGGGGGGCGCTGACCTGGTACAGCGTGTCAAGGATAACCAGGATAGTCCATAATGATAGAAAATGTAAATATAACATAAGTTCCTGGAGGCTCAAAGAACAAAATGAGTCCGTACCAGGGTCTTGTAAATGGTTAAACAGGGGTTTCCCGGGAGGGGCTACCTGGCCCCATAATATAGTCTCCAAATCTCACAGGTGGGTGCCCCTTGGTAGACCGCGTGGACCTCCTTACTGGCAGAGGTTCTTCCTGCCTTGGTTAAGGAGGGTCAGAGAAGTCCACAGGCTCTGGAGCTGTTTCAGGTACCCTCTGGGGCAGGTCATCCTGGGGTTGAGGACTAGCAGGAACCGGAGCTGGTACCACCAAGTTCAACCAGGGTGTGAGAAACCAATGAAGTGGCTCTTTGTCATGTATCAGGTTCTCAACAGCCTGCATAGGATCAGCAGGTTGGGCTGGCAACTCGGGCTCAGGAGACTCCGGCTCAATGTCCTCTGCTGCAAGTTCCCCTTCTATGCAGGGTTTTAAACGATTTCTATGTACAACTTGAGAGCCTTTACCTTCTCTGGAAATTTGATAAATGTGGGCCTCAGCATTAGGGATAGCAGAAATGACATAGGGAATCCTTTCCCACTTACTGTCGAATTTACTGGTTCGATGGTTATTCTTCAACCACACCATGTCTCCTAGAGCTAAAGGTTCCGCATGAGCAGCCAGGTCATAGTCTCTCTGCTGTCGTTCTCAGGCATTTTCCATGCGCTCCAGAACAATCTCCTTAGCATTGAGGAGACGTCTTTGATGCTCCATCACCCAATCAGTCTTTGGTAGTGGATTGATGACATCAGGCACTTGTACATCCAGGGAATTGTCAGCAGGTAGCCTCCCTTGACGACCAAACATCAGATAGAAGGGCGTGTATCTGTGATGCAATGAATTGTGTTGTTATAGGTGTACATGAGTTGTGGCAGCAGAGTAGGCCAATTACCCCTTGTCTCAGGGGGTACTGCTCTCAGCATTTCGATGAGAGTTTGATTCATCTTTTCACAGAGTCCGTTACCTTGCGGATGATAGGCAGTGGTCCGGACTTTCTGGCAATTATGCAGCAGGCACATCTCTTGGAACAACTGTGATTCAAACGCAGACCCTTGATCAGTGAGGATACTCTCTGGGCAGCCGTAGGGCAGGAGGAAATGCTTCCAGAACGCCTCCGCCATAGTCTTAGCTGTCAGGTCTTTCACAGGCACTGCTACGACAAACTTAGTGAAGTGATCAATAATGGTCAAGGCATAAGAATACCCTGAGCGACTTGGCTCCAACTTCACATGATCAATGGCAACAAGTTCTAAAAGAGTTTTACTCACGATAGGATGGAGAGGTGCCCTCTGGTCATGGCGTTCACTTCGCCCCACGGCACAGGCGGTACATTCCCGGCACCATTTCTCAATGTCCTCTCTCATCCCGATCCAATAGAATCTCCTGCGAATGGCAGCCTCGGTCTTCTGCATGCCGAAGTGTCCGGACTGGTTATGGTACATCTCTAACACCAGACTGGCATCTCGACGTGGTATGAGGATCTGATATATCCTATCGCAGGATACTGGATCCAGGCTCCTCCTAAGCAACAGGCCTTTTTGGAGGAAGAGTTGGTGGCAATGTCTCCACAGTCTCATTAGTTCTGGGTCTGCACTCTTCCTGCAGACTCTCTCAGGAGTTCTCCCACTGGTAAGGAAGTCGAGCAGTTCACCGAGGACTCTACTTTCTGACTGGAGCTTGATCCACCTTTCTTGTTCGCCCCTGGACTCAGGAATATTTGATGAAGAGGGATCAGCAGCTGAGTGATTTTCAGTGCGAATATTATCTTGTTGAGCAAACTTGTTGTAAAACACCGGCATCTCCACTTCTTCCCAGGCATCCTTTGGTTCGTCTGGTGCTTCTGTAGTGGGAAGCCAAGACAGGGCATCTGCATTATCATTGGAGCGGCCTGCCCGGTACTTCACAGTGAAGTCATAGTTGGCAAGGCGGAAGGCCCATCTTTGCTCCAGCGCCCTTAACTTGGCTGTATTCAGATGCGCCAGGGGGTTGTTGTCCGTGAAGGCGACAAACGGAGTGGCAGCAAGATAGTCTTTGAATTTTTCGGTCACAGCCCACACTAAAGCAAGGAACTCCAGCTTGAAGGAACTATAATTCTGATCGTTTTTCTCAGCTCCCCTTAGGGATCTGCTGGCATAGGCAATCACCCTCTCTTTGTTGTCTTGCACTTGGGCCAACACGGCCCCCAGGCCTCTTTTACTGGCATCCGTGTAGAGGTGAAACGGCTTCTGATAACCCAGGTAACCCAGGACAGGGGGTTCAGTCAGCTTCTTCTTTAGGAGCTGGAAGGCAATCTCCCGCTCTTCATTCCATTCAACAGGGATAGGAGTCTTTGGACTCTTCTTGGGATGCCCCCTTAGGAGTTCCTGGATCGGATCCGCAATTTGTGCAAAATGCGGGATGAAGCGTCTATAATATCCTTGCAAAGCTGAGGAAAAATCTCACCTCTTTCACGGTGGTGGGAGTAGGCCAATTACGGACAGCAGCAAGTTTATCGGGATCAGGCTGGACTCCTTCGGCACTAACAACGTGCCCTAGATACTTTACTGCTGGTTTCAGGACTTGAAACACTTCAGACAGGTGTTTTAAATGGTCCTCATACGTCTTGAAGTGTATGATGACGTCATCCAGGTATAGTAGTACCGTTTCAAAGTTTCTATGGCCTAAACAACGCTCCATTAACCGTTGGAACGTCCCTGGATCGTTACACAATCCGAACTGCATGTAATTAAACTCAAACAGGCCCATAGGTGTAGTGAAAGCGGTCTTCTCTCGATCCTCTGGGGCCATAGGTACCTGCCTGTACCCGCTAGTTAAGTCCAGAGTGGAAAAATAGGCTGATGACACCAGGGCAGTCAAGGAATCCTCAATGCGCGGTAATGGATAAGCATCTTTGTGGGTGATTTGATTGATTTTTCTAAAATCCACGCAGAACCTTATGCTGCCATCTTTTTTTCGGACAAGAACTAGGGGCGCAGCCAAGGGACTATGACTGTCCCAGATTATGTTACAGTCCTTCATCTCTTGTATCATCTCTTTCACAGACTGATAGGTAGTAGGTGGTCTGTATCTCTCCTTGATAGGAGGATGAGAGCCAGTGGGTATGGTGTGTTTGATTACACTGACCTCTCCGTAGTCCATGGAGTGCTTGCTAAAGGCCTTGTGGTGCTCTTTCACCAGACTCAGGACTCCCTCTATTTGCTCCTTTGGGGTGGATTCGTTCCCCACATGAAGTTCTTCCCACCAGGATACTGAAGAGGCGCTGGCAGGCGCGGTGCTGCTCTGTGCGGTCTGGAACGTCTCCGTGGCAGGCAGACGGATCACATCCTGGAAAGACACCTGGAAAAGCTGAGCAACAGGGCAGTGCTTAAAAACAGTAACGGGGTGATCACCAAAATTAATCAAACGGACAGGCACTTTACCTGGAGACACGGTCACCAGACTTGGCTGTTCGCACGAAGGGATGATTCTCAATTTGAATAGGTTCCACTAGGGCTTGATAGTCCTGGCCCTGGATCCCTAACACAGCACGGCACCACAGGATGATCTGGGAATTTGGAGGCCGAGTTACTGGCCGGTTATCCCGGATCCAGACAGTACAGATTTCTCCTTTACCATTTGCGAACCTTTGCTGAGCACACAGCACACTGATAGTCTTTTGAATGACCCTTTTGGAAGCAGGTGAGGCCGAAGGTATAGTTTGGTTTAAAGCTTCAAGCACTTCGGAGTAACAATTTTTAAAGACATTAGTCCCTAGGATCACAGGGTGTCCTCCTTTATCTCCGGTTTGTACGACAATCACACCTTGCTGTGGTAAGGTGGCTTCTCCCACCTGAAGGGTAGGTTCCCAATACCAATGGACTTTCACTGGCTTGCCGTTGCTGGCGATGATATCTAGCCAGGACTCTGGTGGCTGGGTGAGGAGACTTGAATCCCAGAACTTGTCAAAGGCAAGTCGTTGGATGGTGGTGACCTGAGACCCAGTATCCAGTAGGGCTTCGAAAGGTATCCCGTTGATACATATGTTAATTTTTGGACGGGACCCTTCGTATCTGGGCATCCAGCTTGGATCCTTTGGACCTATTGTTCTATCTCGCGAGGGGCGGTTCTCGGCCTCGGGGGTGGCCCGTTTAACTGCCAACACGTTGATTCAGTATGTCCATATTTTTTACAATAATGACAGACAGGCTGCTTTCTACTTCTAGACCGGTAACTCGGTCGTCCATCAGGTTCCTTAGGGTATACATCTCTATATATAGGTGGGAGCCTTGGGGGAAGGGGGCTTTCATCTTCCAGTAACAATGGTCTCTCCCATTCCTCTATTTTCCTGCACACTTTCTCCAGGCTCTTAGTGAGATGGTTTACCTGCTCCATTAGTGCCGCCGCCACCACATCTGTTACTGGAGCCTGCGTGGCTTGACTGACTCTAGCCGGCCTCACATTGACAGTCTTTGGCTGACAGGCCTGAGGTTCAGGGGAGGCTGCTGGCCCTGCGGCCGGGTTTTGGCCTAGGATACTGATGGCCAGCTCTTTAAAGTCCAAAAACTGACAATTGGGGTATTGAGCCGATGCCCGACAGCATCCTCAGTTGGCCCTTTAAGTGCTCAGTATTTATACCCGCAATGAACTGCTCTGTAAGAGTCCTGTCCTGGTCCTCGCCCTCAATATATTATATTGCAGTCCATGCAATATAATCTTCACACCGCAATTATTACAGTTCTTTGGCCCAGCAGTTTTTCCAATAAACAAGTAGGGCTTGGTCACTTTATGGGCAAATAACGGCACACAGTTTAATTCCACAATGGCGCAGGAATAATCCGTAAATCCTGTTCGTGACGCCAAAATATGCAGTACGCCGCCCTTCAGGGTATTGCGATGTGAGGTCACGGTTAATGGGCAAACGAGGGTTACTCACAGTTTGTATGGAGTCCCTGGGCAGGCGTACAGCAGTGATAGAGAGGCTGGCACAGGGGTCCTCTGGGGCACACTCTGTATTTAGGGACCAGGCCTGATGGTGGATGAGGTGCCCTGAATGTTGCAGGTGTTTAATGTGCCTAGGGCAAGGTCCCTTTAAGGTTCATGACGCCAGTGCCTGTGATAGTGGCACACCGATTTATAGTTATAATAAGTGAGGAACACAGGTTGTGGTGAACCAAACTTTTCTTTACTGGAAACAGTTTAACTTTATACAATTTGAATTCAGTTCCAATTTGCAGCAGCAATCAATAGCAGGATTTATGTCAATGGCAGGTAATGCTCTTTGCAAGATACGCAGAGGGTAAAATCAACACTCACAGACCAGGCTGCACTATTCCTCAGATATCCTGGCTGTCTGTATCCCAAGGCCCGTATGCCCTAATGCTGGCTTTTATCCTTGGTAGCAATCCTCCTCAGGTATATATCTCTTGCTTTGAATTAATAATCCTTCTGCCCCTTCAGCTTACTTGACTAGCTGGAACACTGGCTCTGCTCTGCTGGTGAGAACTGCAGGTTTCTCCCAGGAGGCAAACTCTTCTCTTGGGGTGAATCTTCTGAGCTGAGGCTCAGGAACTTCAGGCAGGCTAAACTGCACTTACTAGCCTCCTGGACTGCACTGCACTTCCCTGTCTGGGCCTAACTATATATACTAAGGGCCCTCTAATGTCTAGGAGGCTGAACTGCACCCTAATAGGCCTGCTACCCAGATAACACAGGGAAATGAACATAAAAACATCACATTAGTACAATAGTCATATTAACCCTTGTGTAGTGCCCACATTTACCTAGTGGGACACTACACTAAACCAAAAGGGAAGGTCCAGCGGTATAGGATCCTTTTCTCCCTGAGAAGGCTTGTGAGCGGTTTAAGGGCTCTCCTCTTCAGTAAAGTATGGGGGGAGAGGTCTTGATAAATTGATATAGGAGCATCGCCCAGCATTACATTGTCCATTGACCTAGCAGCAGCGAGAATCATCTCCGTGTCTTGAAATTTCAGGAATCGGCATATAATGTCCCTTTGGGGTGTTGGCGAAGTGCTCTGTGAGCCCTTTCAATTATAATGGCGGATGCTTTATCCTCACCCAGTAGTGTTGTAGCAATCTGTATAATCGCAGCAAGAATATCATTTGCCGCCACTGTTTAAGTCGGAGATTATTTCTCCTGCTGCGGTTTTCTTTGTCTTCCAGAGCCGCATATAAAGAGTTAATGTGAGATTGGCACAAGGTGAGAGACTGGGAGACTGCTGCATGGTGCTCAATACAAGATGCCTGTACCCTGTGGCCGATATGTTGTATCTCTTGGACCACCGTCAACCTATGTTTAATCGGCCCCAACGCCTCCTCAAATGCCTGTTTGATAAAGCGGCGTGAGACCGGGAGGCTCTGTATTTTCCTCTCCCTCGCTTTCTCCATCCGACATACCGTCTGTAGCTGCTTCCCGGGAGCCGCACGCTGCCGCCGCCATCTTGGCCTCTTTAGGAGCCGGAGCGCCCGGTTATTTCTTCAGGTATTTCGTCATACCAGACGGCTGGGATGCAGTTTTGGTGGTTGCCCCCGTCCCCTGGCCTGGGTCCTCCAATCTTGACCATCTCTGCTTCTGTGTGCTCAATATAGCCGCCTCCACAGCAGACTGCGATCCGGAGCTCAGCAAGACGCGGCCATCAGGCTCGAGTGCTGGCTCCAGCTCCCCCCCCCCCCCCCAAACTATCTGTATGGTTTTTATCTGTATATTGTACCACAACTTCATTATTTTGTCCTTAAAATATATGTAATCCGCTGATTTATATGCTAATATTTAAATGGATAGCGAAACGCAAGAAAACATTTGTCCCAGGGGCTCCACAGTAGCCGACCCCCGGCTGCTGCGGTTGTGACGGAGTCAATAATTATGCTTTGGGCGGAGTTAGAGGTGTGGTCTAGTGTGAAAAAAAACTGCCGTGATGCACGCCGAAAATATTGTCCCTCTTTGCGATTTTCAAAAGATGGGAGGGTATGAAAGCGGGAAGCGAAAAACGAAAATGAAAAGATGAAAAAAATCGCAATGGGTGCTGAAGGGGTTATTGGCCCACGTTTTTGTTCTACATTTAACATATACATTGGGGGGGGGGGGGGTAATGCTATGAAAAGTTGTGCTTTTCAAAAAAAGACGTAGTGTGAAACCCCCCCAGTCTGCTGATGGAGCGAAAATCTAAAGCACCCATCCTGTACTAATATAACTTCACCCCATCATATAGAAAACCGGCAGCGATGCAAAATAGCACCACAGCTACTAAGGGTGAGGCTTTAGTGGTTGCTCCGGCAACGCCCCATCCTCTATCAAAACACCATTAAGTGGGCGGGGTTTTTACGTCACTAATAGCCCGGGACAGAGAAGGGTGCGGTTTAACGTCACTACGTGTAAGCCCCGCCTACCCCAGCTAGCGATCTAAGAAGAGGGCGTGGTTTCTATCGGCTAGTTACTAAATGTCCCGCCCATCTGAGCTGCCCGGGGAAGCTGATAGACTCGTTTCAGGCTGACCTCGCCCCGCCCCTCCTGGAGGCCCCGGGGAAGGGTGGGCGTGGCTTCGTGTGGATGTGTTATTAGGGTGAGGTTCCGGGCAGTGCACTAGTAGTGTGGACATCTCTACAGCCGGCAGCCATGGCTTATCAAGGAGGGGGTTACTACCCGAACCCAGGGGTGAGTCCTGCGCAGGGTTCATTTACTTTTGGGCAGGTTCATCCTGTTACTATCTCAGAACACCGGCACACAGGGGGTTAACCGTGTATGCAGTGTAATATTCTGGTGCTTTTTTTTTTATAACTATGCAGTATATTGTGCATGGTCAGGTCACCAGGAGCAGAAGGGGTTAATGATATTGCATGCTATAGGGTGGGCTTTGCATGCATTATTATATGTAATCTGCCCTGGGTGGGTGCAGACTGGTCCCCAGAGCTTGCACTCTGAGTGTGGAGTGATGCAGAGGATGTGGTTTGTGGTATGGTCCCTGAGTGCGGCTGGGTCAGTGCCCGCATCTTCTAGGTTGCCGTCCTCTATGGATGGTGAAGAGGTCAATGATGAAGTGGTGGGAGGTCATTTAAAGGGGATGTCTATAATGCCTGCAGAAGAGATCTTGGGGGTCGGCCAGCCAAGCAGAGTATTTAATTGTGCATGCGCAGCCGCCCTCCATTCATTTCTATGGGGCTGTGGAAATTATTGCCGTCTGCCCGTTAGAAATAAATGGGAGCATGGCCTGCATGCGCGGTACGCTCCCATTCATTTCTATGGGAGAGGCGGGGATTAGCGCTTGGTGGTGGATGGACCCCGGGAAATCTGGGGTCCTCCAGCCACAGTGCTCCACGCTCCGTTCTCGATATAGGTGTGGGACCTGAACCTATCAGACAATGGGGGGTTTATCCTAGCGATATGCCCCCATTGTCTGAGATGAGAAAACCCCTTTAAAAAAGAAAAATCTTGTGTATCAGTAATATAGCGTAAGTTGTCAGAGCCGGGGTCTGAAGTTGGAATTTCCTACTCGCTGCAGTAATTTCTGGGAGCCTTAAAGGGTTTGTCCGGTTAGAACGACTTATTACCTATCCACAAGATGGGGGGGCAAGACCGCTGGGGCCCCTGCAAATTACAAGAACATGCTCCCTGCCCTGTGCTCCACCACCTGAATGGAGTCGGTGCTCGACAGGTGCATAAAGAATGTGGAGCAGCAGGGCGCATGCGTGGCCACCTCTCCATTCAGATGGGGAACAAAGGGTCCCTGCTCTGGGTCCCAGATCTCCACTAATCAGATAATTCTCCCCCCCCCCAATCTACAGTCTTGTGCCCAGTGTGACTGAAACCAGTGACTGACTAATGGTGGCAGGTGTAGCCTGGCACGTCACTGCTGCCTCCAGGTAAAAAAAAGACCAGAGGCAGGGGAGCGGTGGGGCTATGTGCCGTTTTCCTTTTTTTTTTTTTCGCGGACCCGTTGACTTTTAATGGGTCCGTGGAAAAATCGGAAATTGCACCGTTTAGCAGTCGCATCCGTGTTTCCTGGCCGTGAAAAAAATGACCTGTCCTATTTTTTTTTTCACGCCCAACAGTTCACGGACCCATTCAAGTCAATGGGTCTGTGAAAAATCACGGATGCACACAAGATTGTCGTCCGTGTCCGTTTTTTCCTATCATTTCAATGGTAAACTTGACTTAGATTTTTTTTTTTTCCTTTTTCATGTCCGTGGATCCTCCAAAAAACAAGGAAGACCCACGGACGAAAAAACGGTCACGGACCTACGGACCCCGTTTTTGCGGACCTTAAAAAATAAAACTGTCGTGTGCATGAGGCCTAACAGATATTAAAGGGGTATTCAGGTTTACATGAAGTTACCCCCTTTCCCGTGGATTATTATATCGGTGGGGTCCTACTGCTGGGACCCACCACTGATCACAAGAATGGAGGCCCTGTGCCACCTGAAATGAACGAAGTGAATCATCGTACATGCGTGCAGAAGATCCATTCATTTCTGTGGGAATTGAATGGAGCGACCATGCGCATGAACGGCCTTTCTACAACAGTGCAGGCTTAGCATGGGTGTCTCTTGCCGAGTGGTGCAGTGGTCCTGGCCGTTAGAATCTCTATCGCTTAGCTGCTTCAACGCAGTGGTCAGTAGCTACCGCAGCATCTAAGTTATTTCATAGAAGGGGGCACCTTCGGTCACCTATTGGCGCCCTCCACGAATGCAATCATTGGGTGTCGGTGCCTTTACATGGCAGTTGAGGTCAAAGGTCACAGGTAGCGTTGAGCAAACTTGCGATTTGCAAGTTCAGGTTATTTAAGAATTCCGTTACCACGGACCATACCGGAATTCTATGACGGCATGCACCACGGAAGCCTATAGGAGGCATTCCGTATCGCATTCCCTCATAATAGTCTATGCTGGCCTCTTATAGGCTTCGGTGGTACATGCCGTCGTAGAATTCCGTGGTAACAAAAATCCATTACGGAATTCTTAGATAACCCAAACGCGGAATTTAAAAGTTCACTCAACACTAATCACAGGTCAAAATCTGCTCGTGGAACCAACATGGGACAAATAAAGTTAAATAACATTTTGATTTAAAAAAAAAAAAAACTGTTCGGAGTATTTTTTCCCTTTACAAAAAATAATGTGGAAAAAAAGAATTGAGAAAATAAAATTCGCTCCACACTCTTACATAACAACCGGAGTTAGGATGTAATTCATCCTGCACAGTGAATGACTTAAAATGAAAAAAAAATCCCAGAATTGCTGTTTTTTGCTTCCCAAAAAAAAAGTATCATGCCTTCACACAGCTCTGACGTAAGAAGAATAAAGAATGTATGGGTTTTGGAAGGCGGTGATGCAAAAAAGGATTTTTTTTTTTTTTATTGCGCCAAATTAAAACGTAAAAAAAATGCCTTCACACGCGGCAGATTTTGAGGCAGAAATTTCCTTGGCTGAAAATCCGTTCCATTCCCCCTCAATGCGGCTTGCAGAAATCCATGTGTGTGCGGCCTTATTCAAATGAATGGAACTGATTTTCAGTTGCAGAATTTTCTGCCGCCTGTGAACGCGCCCCTATAGCTTTTGGAATGCAATAATGGGGGGAAAAAAATCGCTTGGTCATAAGGCCTGGTCTCTAAGGGGTTAATGCCCTCTTGTTGCTAGAAACACTGTTTACCAGCCATATAACTAACTAGTGTTTGCTCTCGCTGGCCTTTGACTGTAGATGAATAATGAGTTGTCTACGTTCCAAGGGGTAGGTTGTCATTGTCGTTAACTTAGGCGTGACAATCTCACCTTAAAGGAGCGACGTGAAAGCCCAGTGGGTGCATTCTACCGTCACTTCCCGGTGTCATGCGATGTCTCCTCTAGAAAATCCAGACATTGAATTTCCCTTTTTTATGACCTCTCTGGTTATGTAGATAACAGGAGATGGTTCTTACAGCTGGACTTTGGCTAGGTCCTCAGTAGTTTTCAGCAGTTGGGCGTAGTTGCGTTTTTAGCGTGTTCACGTAAGGATCTCTTCAGTGGAGAGTAGGACTTCCTACATCTAATAGGATCTGCTCGGTCTCGGACCAGACATTGGCCCATTGCCTTTTTTTTTTTTTAAGGCGTGAATGAACCCACATGAATCTGGTGGGCTGACCAGCGCAAATGTGTCTGCGGTCTCCAGTCAGTGTATAGCCCTTCACTGACCATGGTGGTCATTTCTACTGCCAGTAAATAAAAGGGAGGAATGGGGTGCTGTAATGGGGGTCTGCCCAGGCAGAGCCTGACACAGGGGCAGTAATGTGGCGGTAAGCACAGAGCCATGACTGCCATGAGGAGGAGTCTTAACTCTTAGGCATCTGTCAGCAGATTTGTCCCTATGACACTGGCTGACCTGTTACATGTGCGCTTGGCAGCTGAAGACATCGGTGTTGGTCCCATGTTCATATGTGCCCGCATTACTGAGAAAGATAATGTTTTAATATATGCAAATGAGCCTCAAGGAGCAATGGGGGTGTTGTCGTTACATCTAGGGGTTCTGCTCTTTCTGCAACTGCTGTTCCCTCTTCGCTTTGACAGGACCAGGCATCGCATCTGCCTGGTCCTGTCAATCAAAGTACAGAGGGCGTGGCAGTTGCAGAGACTTCTGGTGTAACTGGAACGCCCCCGTTGCTCCTAGAGGCTCATTTGCATATATGGAAACATCATATTTTTTCTTCAGCAATGTGGGCACATAGGAACACGGGACCAACACAGATGTCTTCGGCTGCCAAGCGCACATGTAACAGATCAGGCAGTGTCATAGGTATAAATCTGCTGACAGATGCCCTTTACAAAAATCCTAACGGCGGGCAGTAGCGAGAGTGCGGCTGTGACCACGTGTGCAGACATCGGGGAGTGCTGGTAGAGTACTAGGCCCAACCCAAACCACTGGGCAAAAGAGCCATCAGTTGTACTGCAAGAGCTGTGTTCTGCTCGGGGAAGCTTTTCTCTTACATATTGCATCACTCATGGAGCAGAATCGCTGACGGTACAATTCCCTCTTGCTCTCCCGGTTTACAGGATTATAAATAGCATTTTATGTCGGTGGACTTTGAATGCAGTCGCAGGTTCATTTACATTGTACTTGTCTTTTATTGAGTGTTATTACTGACCATAAATATGGGAACACCTTTTAAGGAGAGCTTCCCTGTGCGATAAGGCATATCTTATTGCCTCGCACGCTGCTGGTAATGGTGACAAAGGTGCAGAGGACAAGATTTTCAGGGTTGTCATGGGAATCATATAATGTCTATATCCTTGTAGACAAGGACATAACTAGCAAAAGGAAAAATAACCGACCTATGTCTGAGCAACATTAAAGAGGTTGTCCAGGGTTTTTTTTTTTTTTTTTTTAAATCCCCCTCCCCCTCCAAAATCCCAGCAGTACCTGGACAGAGATTTATATGTACCTGCTCCCCCGACTCCATGGCTGTCGGGCTGTTTTCACTGAACTTCTGGTCCCTTCCTTTCAACCTCTGCACGGACAGAGCCACGCACGCCGCCACAGCTGTGACTTACCCCCCAAGACTCGTGTGACCTGGCCGTGATGTGCTGCTTGGGAACCAGTCACCGCTAAGACCGGTCATTGGCTACAGAGGCATATGTGCCCCCTTGTTTGACTATATATATATATATATATATATATATATATATATATATATATATATATATATATATATATATATATATATATATATATATATATATATATATATATATATATATATATATATATATATATATATATATATAAATTTTTTTTTATTTTGTACAGTCCAGAGGTCTTGTCAATAAAATGGCTGTTGATGGAGGGTCACGTGACCAGGCAAATCACCTCCATGTGATGTCTCCTCCATTCCAATAGAGGACATCACATGGAGGTGATCTACTTGGTCACATGATCCTCCATCAGCAGCCATCTTATGGACAACACCTTTACATGTTTATTGTGTGTTTTTGGATGCTTTTGCACCTCGCATGACAAGACAAAACAGCTTAGGCTACTTTTACATCTGCACTTTCCCTTTCCGCTATGGAGATCCGTCATAGGATCTCAATAGCGGAAGAAAACGCTTCAGTTTTGTTCCCATTCATTGTCAATGGGAACAGAACTGAACAAAACAGAGTGCACCAGAATGCATTCCGTTCCGTTTGGTTGCGTCCCCATCACGGACAGAATAATGCTGCAAGCACCGTTTTTCTGTCTGCGATGTGGTGCGGATCAAGACGGCTCCATCTTGACTCACGCATGTAAGTCAATGGGGACTGATCCGTTTTTCTCGGACGCAATAGAAAACTGATCCGTCCCCCGTTGACTTTCAATGGTGTTCATGACTGATCCGTCATAGCTATATAAGACCTAATGCAACCGGATCCATTCATGACAGATGCAGACGGTTGTATTATCGTGACTGAAGCGTTTTTGCTGATCCATGACTGATCCAGCAAAAATGATGGTGTGAAAGTAGCCTTAGGTGAAAAGGGGCATTGCTTTGCGGAAATAGGTGCGGCTTAAAATGCACCATGTGCCAAATTTTTGGCGCAATAGAAGCCAACCAATAGATGGCGTAAGTTTAGACAGGATTAGTAAATCCACCCCATGGTGCTCACGTTCATAGCTGTGTGATGCATGGGTTGTCTGCTATTGCATCTGAACGATACATAGAAGTGAATGGTGATGAGTTGCAATACCATGTCCTGCCTGTTGACAGGTGTGGCGCTCATTCTGTAACTGTTTATTTTATTTTTCCGTTAAAGAAATGGCTATTTTTGTTCCTTGCGCTTTGTAGCAGGAGATGAGCACATCTTGCAGATTGATGTATAAAGAAGGGTCTTGGGTCTTTTATTGTCCGCTGTGAACTGGTGCAGACTGGTTACACTGGACAGGACGCAGAAACTTTTTCTTATCTAGCAATCCCATTTTCTAGTTCTTTTGTCAGCGGCTACTGATGAAATTCCATGTCCGCCCACAGGAAACCTGACGTTATCAGATTACATCAGTGTGTATCCTGCTGCTCGCCCCCCTCCCTCACCTGCCATAGTACTCGGCATGGATGTCCGACATTTATGACCGGCATATAAGGCTTATAGATTTCAGGGTGGTCTGTAACCATGGAAACAAGTGGTGTATAATGTCGCAAAATCTTACAGAACCATGGTGTACACCGGACTTTGACTTTTTTTTTAACTTTTATTTTTTTGTTTACAGGGGATGAGAAATTAATAGATATAAAGTAATGTCGCACTCGAATGGGGTGGAGATCCAACAGAGGTGCTCCCACTAACAGACAACACCCAGTCTGATAAAAGTAGATATGATAAAGGAATAGAAGTGGGGCACTCTCTAAAGTAAAGGGATCTTTAATTAAAGTAAAATACAATAAATTGACAGTATATAATGGACAATAAAATTCAACAATATTTAAGAGAGCAGAGGATAAATTGTTAATAAAAGCGGTAAGAATTCAGCGGTAGGTAAAACCTAAAACTAAAATAAAATCAGCATAAATATAGATCCCAATACCAGTTAGTTGGTGTTAATCCCCCCCCACTAAGGAAAGTAAGGATACTGTGAGACTGAGGAGGCCTGGACATTACCATAAGAGTAACGAATTGCCAAATCAAGCACTACTATACGGGAGATATTAAGACCGCGTGCAGCAAACAATTCGATTGGCGCGAAAATTCGAATCTGAACCAACAGCCCTTGAGACCGGGACCCTAAAGGAAAGTACGCCGAGTCGAGGGCTCACTGTCCAGCACAAAGACCTCCTGGTAAGACTACGCATATCCTATACAAGCGATTGCTTTTCAATTAAATACAGCGGGACGCCTCTGTGCTTACAAGCAGCTACAACATTGTCTGCTCAAATTATCGAAAGTTATATATGCTTGGAACTCTGGCCACCACTATACACATGTCCAAACATTATTTCGTAAGCCGACTATCCTATTCGGCAGTTTGCGATCATTCACATTATGAAAATTTCGCATTGACTATTTATTCATGTATACAAGAGACTGGTCATAATCGGAAGCAAGCGATTATTCGATTATTTATTTTCTCAATATTTCACATGTGAACAAACGCATCCAGTTACCACCAGTGGACAACAAGATTTTTATGAATATTCAAATTTATCCTTTTTATAAATTTATATTAAGGCTGCACGATAAATCGAAAAAACAATCGAATCGCGATAATCGGCAAATGCGATATGGCGATTTGGCCGACCTGAAAATGCTGCGATTATATATAAAGGGGCCCTGCGCACATAACTGCCTTTTGCGTGTAAAGTGTTTTACTAGTGTGTGTGTGTGTGTGAGTGAAACAATCTCTCTCCTAACAGGTCCGGCCTCTGTACTCACTATGAATGCAATGCTCTGCAGCGAGGTGGCGGCCGGCGCGTGACTGACGTCACTTAGTAACGCTCCTCCCACTAACAGGAAGCAGGAGCGTTACTAAGGGCTCTTTCACACCTTCGTTATTATCTTCCGGCATAGAGTTCCGTCGTCGGTGCTCTATGCCGGAAGAATCCTGATCAGGATTATACTAATGCATTCTGAATGGAGTGAAATCCGTTCAGGATGCATCAGGATGTCTTCAGTTCCGGAACGGAACGTTTTTTGTCCGGAAAAAATGCTGCAGCATGCTGCGCTTTTTGCTCCGGCCCAAAAAACGGAAGACTTGCCGCAAGGCCGGATCCGGAATGAATGTCCATTGAAAGGCATTGATCCGGATCCGGCCTTAAGCTAAACGTCGTTTCGGCGCATTGCCGGATACGACGTTTAGCTTTTTCTGAATGGTTACCATGGCTGCCGCGACGCTAAAGTCCTGGCAGCCATGGTAAAGTGTAGCGGGGAGTAGCATACTTACCATCCGTGCAGCTCCCGGGGCGCTCCAGAGTGACGTCAGGGCGCCCCAGGCGCATAGATGACGTGATCGCATGGCACGTCATCCATGCGCATGGGGCGCTCTGACGTCACTCTGGAGCGCCCCGGGAGCCGCACGGATGGTAAGTATACCGCTCCCCCGCTCCCCGCTCCTACTATGGCAACCAGGACTTTAATAGCGTCCTGGGTGTCATAGTAACACTGAAAGCATTTTGAAGACTGATCCGTCTTCAAATGCTTTCAGTACACTCGCGTTTTTCCGGATCCGGCGTGTAATTCCGGCAAGTGGAGTACATGCCGGATCCGGACAACGCAAGTGTGAAAGAGGCCTAAGTGACGTCAGACGCGCCGGCCAGCTCGCTGCAGTGCATTGCATTCATAGTGAGTACAGAGGCCGGACCTGTTAGGAGAGAGATTGTTTCACCCACACACACACACTAGTATAACACTTTACACGCAAAAGGCAGTTATGTGCCCAGTTTAGGACACATGAGGGGGACCAGCATAAGATGCTATGTCTTAAGCTGGCCCCCCTCATGGCCCTATGTGTCCTCCATACGTCCCCCTATAACGGTGTCCTCCATACGTCCCCCTATAACGGTGTCCTCCATACGTCCCCCTATAACGGTGTCCTCCATACGTCCCCCTATAACGGTGTCCTCCATACGTCCCCCTATAACGGTGTCCTCCATACGTCCCCCTATAACGGTGTCCTCCATACGTCCCCCTATAACGGTGTCCTCCATACGTCCCCCATATATAACGGTGTCCTCCATACGTCCCCCATATATAACGGCGCCCTGCACAGATGGGCCCTCATATATAACGGCGCCCTGCACAGATGGGCCCTCATATATAACGGCGCCCTGCACAGATGGGCCCTCATATATAACGGCGCCCTGCACAGATGGGCCCTCATATATAACGGCGCCCTGCACAGATGGGCCCTCATATATAACGGCGCCCTGCACAGATGGTCCCCCATATATAACGGCGCCCTGCACAGATCCCCCCACAACTATGTCATACCCAGCCGCGTCAACGGCTCATATGGGAAAATCCAAGCAAATAGACCTCTAGCACAATTCCTTTAAAATATCGCATCGCATATCGTTATCGCAATTTTTAGGGCCCTAATCGCAATCGCACAAAATTCCCATATCGTGCAGCCCTAATTTATATATTGGGATCTATATTTATGCTGATTTTATTTTAGTTTTAGGTTTTACCTAGCGCTGAATTCTTACCGCTTTTATTAACAATTTATCCTCTGCTGTCTTAAATATTGTTGCATTTTATTGTCTTTTATATACTGTCAATTTTCTTGTATTTTACTTTAATTAAAGATCCCTTTACTTTAGAGTGACCCACTTCTATTCCTTTATCAGGGGATGAGAAATGTTCCCCTTAGGCTAAATGCACACAATCAGGATTTTCCACACTGTAGGTCATGTACATTGTTTTCTATGAGAATTTAAAATTCTCATGTACCCGATGCAGGTTTTTTCCATGCTCATTTTAAAATCCACAGCATGTCAATTTTTTTTTTTTTTTTTTTTTTTTCCCTGACCGGATTTCATGTAGATTTTCTCCTTTCGTTTCAATGGGGAGAGTAAAATCTGCATGGAAATCCGCACCAATTGATGCAGATCGTCCTCGCAGATTTCAGTGCGGATTCTCCACACATACGGTAAATCCTGATTGTTTGCATTTATCCTGAATGTACTATATCTGATTCCATTCTTCTCTGTCCTGCTGCTAATGTACTACAACCCCTAACATGTTGTGTACAGCGGTGGGGGGGGGGGGGGGAGACTACTGATAAGTATACTACATTGAATCCAGTCATCTTCCCATATCTTGTGTGTAACGGTTTTATTTCTTTTGCAGTATGGCGCTGCCCCGGGCGGTGGATACCCACAGCAGGATCCCATGTATGGCTATTTTTTAGCTATTGCAGGCCAGGTAAATAATTCAGTAGTTCTGTGTGCACAAGGTGGAGAATGGAGAGCGGGCCACGCACGTACGCCGCTCCTTCCATTTACTACTTTGGGAGTCCCTGAAACCACCGATAACGTGTATTAGTCTGTATTGTGACCATTGTTCTTTCATTCAAGGATGGGCAGATAGACGCTGAGGAGCTGCAGAGATGTCTGACCCAAAGTGGCATGTCGGGAGGATATAAACGTAAGTGTCTGGGAATATACGTGTATCATGGCGTAGCTGGTGGAAGGAATAGTAGGAGAGGAGCCAAAAGCAACCAATCAGATTCCTCCTTTCATTCTTCAAATTCCCCCATTGGAGAATCAAAGCAGTGATCTGATTGGTTGTCATGGGCAATGGCTTCCAAAGAAGTAGAACAGTTGCCCAAAGTAGCCAATCGGATTCCTCCTCTCATTTTTCAAATGCCCTTTGGAAAATCAAAACAGCGACCTGATTGGGCAGCTGCTCCCCTTTTCCTTTTCTCTAGTTTGTGTGAATGTTGCCTGTTATTCTAGTACAGGAGTTGCCTTTTTCCTGAAATATTAGGAAAATTAATAGAATAAAATACATGGGGTGTACTACTGTCTAAGCTATAAAGGTCGTACCATTTTATGATATATTTTGTGTCAATTCCTGTCAGTTTTCAAGATCTCTGCTTGCTGTCTTTCACGCCAGCTCGCGGTGCTGTTAAAATTCTCTTGTAACATGCTGCGTACCTGTGCCACCATTGAATAAAGCTCCATCAATTCCGTGTACATCAAGAGGGGTAACGCATAATTAATGTAAAAAAAGAAAAAATGCAATAGACTATTAACAGACTGGGACAGAGGAGGACCCTGCTCGCAAGAGCTTGGTCTAAAAGAGAAGGGGAAGAAGGCAAAGGTAAAAGCTGCATGCTGGCAGCATGCTCATTGCTGGCGGTAGGCTTTCCTGAAGACGTGAGTTTTAAGGTTACTTTACCTTTGAGTGGAGAAGGCATGGTCCTGTTAAGGCTACAGTTGCCTCTGTGCCCATGTTGCGCATCACAAACCGTGGGTCTGCAAAACATGGGCATTGGCTGTGTGCTCTCTGCATTGCCTTTTTAATGGGTCTGTGATCCACAAGATAAGACGAAAGATAGGACATGTCCTATCTCTTGCGGCGTGGAGGCACCACCCCAGAGGCCCACGGAAGAGCTTCCAGGTCTGTGCCGCAAAAGGTAGGACCTGTCCTATCTTTAGCCACATCTTTCAGATCGCAGATCTGTTGGCTAAAAGTAATGGGTGGAGCGCACGTGGCTGGTGCCTGTGTCTTGCAGACCTGCGGTTTGCAGTCCGCAACATGGGCATGGCGGTCCCACGTCGTGTGAATGTAGCCTAATGCCTCCTGCGCATGACTGTATCTGTTTTGTGGTCTGCAAAATACGGATGCTGTCCGTGTGCATCCCACAATTTTCACGAGACCCTCTGTCTAAGGCTACTTTCACACTAGCGTTCGATCGGATCCGTTCTGAACGGATCCGATCATAATAATGCAGACGGAGGCTCCATTCAGAACGGATCCGTCTGCATTATTTTAGCATATAACAGCTAAGTGTGAAAATAGCCTCGTACGGATCCGTCCAGACTTTCAATGTAAAGTCAATGGGGGACGGATCCGCCTGAAGATTGAGCCATATTGTGGCATCTTCAAACGGATCCGTCCCCATTGACTTACATTGTAAGTCTGGACGGATCCGCACGCCTCCGCACGGCCAGGCGGACACCCGAACGCTGCAAGCAGCGTTCAGCTGTCCGCCTGTCCGTGCGGAGGCGAGCGGAGGCTGAACGCCACCAGACTGATGCAGTCTGAGCGGATCCGCTCCATTCAGACTGCATCAGGGCTGGACGGCTGCGTTCGGGTCCGCTCGTGAGCCCCTTCAAACGGAGCTCACGAGCGGACCGACGAACGCTAGTGTGAAAGTAGCCTAAGGCTTCTTTCACACGACTGTATGGCTTTTTCAGTGTTTTGCGGTCCATTTTTAACGGATCCGTATGGCATATACAGTAATTACATAGAAAAAATTGGGCTGGGCATAACATTTTCAATAGATGGTTCCGCAAAAACGGAACGGATACGGAAGACATACGGTTGCATTTCCGTATGTGTTCCGTGTGTGTGTGTGTTTTTTTTTTGTTTTTTTTTAAATGCGGAACCATTGAAATGAATGGTTCCGTACACGGTCCATATACGGAACGCAAAAAACGGCCCATAAACGTAAAAAAAAAACGGTCTTGTGAAAGAGACCTAAAGGCATATTCTTGTACAGACAAGAAGTGTTTGTGGAATACCACTCAGAAAACGCATTCTTCAATCGCACAAAGGAAAATGCTCAAAGGGGGAGAGGCCCGCACTTCTCTTATGCACATAACCATCCTAAACTTTACATACTTGTCTTATCCTCATTGGATGGGTTAAACTCTCTCTATTGGACATCTCCACGCATGGACAATGCGTGCTTGCTTCATGTTCTTCTTGGCTAACATCTTTTATTCATTAGACAGGATGAAGCAAGCATTGGTAATCTATAGCCCCTCACCCAAGTGAGTGCCCCCACCTTAGGAATGTGTACACACACACATAACTGGGAATGTAGTGTCTAGCATAATCAGGCGGCCTTATACTAATATATTTTTATTTTATTTTGTCCTTTAGAAATTTTATAGCCCAGCCAAACGGATGGATGTGGACAGCACACAGATGACATCCGTGTTTTTTTTTTGTTTTTTTTTTAAGACCCATAGGAATGGATAGATACGTGTGTGTGTGTGTGTGTGTGTGTGTGTGTGTGTGTGTGTGTGTGTGTGTGTGATCCTCAAAAAAATAAATAAAAATAAATTAGGATAGGACACAGACCAAGAATACGGTTGTGTGGATGGGTGTCATAACTGTAATGGATAGGTCAGGTGGGGAGGCTGAGTGCATGTTGAATTTTAGGAGGAGAAGAATGAAGATATAGATGATGGACATGCCAGGATTCTGGGTAGCAGGGAAGTGACATCTGGGCCAGAAAGGTAGACTTGCGTGTTGTCAGCATAGAGGTGGTATTGGAAGCCATGGCACTCTACGAGCTGTCCCAGGCCAAATGTATAAATGGAGAAAAGTAGGGGACCCAGGACAGAGCATTGAAGGACACCGAGAGGGGGCATGATGAGTAGGTGGTGGATGAATGGGAGACATTGAAGGCTCTGTTGATGAGGTATGAGGAGATCCAAGAGACGACCATGTCTTTGATGCAGAGGGAAGAGCGGGTTTGTAACAGAGTGGTCGATACTGTCTAAGGCTCCATTCACACATCCGCAATTCCATTCCGCATTTTGCGGAACGGAATCGCGGACCCATTCATTTCTATGGGGCTGCAATTCCGATCTTGGGGAAAAAATAGAACATGTCCCCCATATAGGCATATTGAATAGGCATATTCTCTTAGTGCCGGCAATGTGCGGTCCGCAAAATGCGGAATGCACATTGCCGCTGTCCGTGTTTTGCGGATCCGCAAAACACACACGGATGTGTGAATGGCCCCTAAGGCAGAGGACCGGTCAAGGAGGAGCACAAAGTAATGACTTAGCAGATCGTTGGCAATCATGGTTTGGACAGTTTCAGTGCAGTGATTGCTTGGATCTGAAGCCACACCGCAGCTGATCAAAAAGTGAATTGGATGAGCGTTCAAGATGGACATGTTGTTCTTGGGCTTTTTTGAGGCAAATGGGAGTAGTGAGATGGGACGATAAGAGTACAGAGGCAGTTGAGTTGTGTGTGTCAATAGGGATGTTGAAATACCCCATGATGGGGAAGTCTGCGGAGAGTGTGGCCTGTATTACACCTTCAGATAGTTGGGCAGATCATTGCTAACAAGCGTCTGTAGGAACACTGATTAGCGATGATCTGCCGGTGTAATACTGCTGCTGACTACCTGATGAACAAGGCAACGCTTGCCCCCGTACAGTTGTTGGCCAGCAGCAGAGCGTATTCACACAGCACGATCTGCTGCCAGCAAACAACTATTTTTATGTCTGCACAAATGATCTATTACCCGATTTAAAGAGCTTTTCACTCTTTCAGCGAGTAATTGGCGGCACCTTTACACTTCTGGATAATCGCTAATGAGCATTCGTATAAACGCTTATTAATTTATCTGGTGGATTCTCTGCCCATGTAAAGGGCCCTGAAGTGTAGAAGCCAGGTATTGAAGTGGTCAAACTAGGTTGTAGCAGGACCTGGTGGATGGGCGATGGCGACTATTTGGAGGTTGGAGGGAGAGATGTGGACAGAATGAACCTCAAGAGTTGAGGTTCACAGGGTGTGGAGATGGAGGAGCACTTACCTGATAGGAGGAGGCCCACACCACCACCATGTCTGTCTGGGAGGGGAGTGTGAGTAAGGCTAGGTCTACACGGCAACATTTGTTGCACTAATGTCACGCGACAATTTTTATAATGGTAGTCTATGGCGTCGCACTGCAACATGCGACATGCAGCGACTGGATCTCGAATGGATTTTCTGCGACTGTTGCGTCGCAGCATGTTGCATGTTGCAGTGCGACACCATAGACTGCCATTATAAAAATTGTCACGCGACATTAGTGCAACAAAATGTTGCGCGAAAAATGTCGTCGTGTAGACCTAGCCCAAATTGGAGTTTTCCCCTCACCCATGACAGCACCTTTTGCGATTAGGACCTCCTATCCAGGACAGGAAACCTGATAACTCCCTATCAGTATGTCTTTGGAGTCAGGGACCTTAGATTCTGAGCCCAATTGGGGACAGTTGGATGCTAATGTCTGTAAAGCGCTGCGGAATATAGTAGCGCTGTATATGTGCATTAAATAAATATAAAAAGGTTCACACGCCCCACCACACCTCAGTTCGTCTTGGCCGGCTGAATTAAAGGGAACCTGTAACTGGAATTTTGTGTCTAGAGCTGAGGACATGGGTTGCTAGATGGCCGCTAGCACATCCGCAATACCTAGTCCCCATAGCTCTGTGTGCTTTTATTGTGTGTGTGTGTGTGTAAAAATGCAAATTAACCTGAGATGAGTCCAGCATGAAGGAGCCCAGCACCACCCCGCATGCTCAGAATCTCCTCCTCCTTGCTCCCTGACGTCAGAAAGCTAGAGCGCCGTAATCTCTCAATGCTCATGCGCAGTTCGTTCCCTGAGGCTGATGCCAGCACAGGCAAGGAACACTATGACGACACTGCGCATGCGCTAACTCGCGCATCGTGAGATTACGGCGCTCTAGCTTTCTGATGGGGAGCAAGGAGGAGATTCTGAGGATGTGGGGCGGTGCTGGGCTCCTTCACGCTGGACTCATCTCGGACAGAACTCATCTCAGGTTAATTAGCATATGTATCAAATCATGTGTTTTTTACATACACACACACACACACACACACACACACACACACACACACACACACACACACACACACACACACACACACACACACACACACACACTGACTGGATATTGCGGATGTGCTAGCGGCCATCTAGCAACCTATGTCCTCAGCTCTATACACAAAATCCCAGTGACAGGTTCCCTTTAAATATTCTGGGCCTAAAAAAAGAGGATAAAAGGAGGCCATCGGCACATTGCAGGTGGCAGCAGAGGAACGCAGCAATCCTATGACGTTGGCACACAGTGCTGTGCAAGATCTGGAGCTCTTATCATGTCTGAGCAGGGTGATGCCATACGCACCGACCACATGGAACCCCCAAGGCCCGCAAGTCTGGTATTGGTCCTGAGAAGTGAGGGAGTACTTATGGGGAAAGATCTTCTTCCTTTATTAATATGGGTGTTGTTTGCCTATTGTTTTCTAGCCAGCAAAAACACCGAAGGCATCTAGCAAAACTAAACATAAGGAATTTGTGGGGATGTAAAATACTGTTACCAGCATCCTATTTTAGACCGTTATGCCAGATTTGTGTGGAGAAGTTGGTTCAGGAAGAATCTGCCAGTTTATCTAAGAACATAAAGGCTGTGGTGAGAGCTGAAGATAAAGCGTCAATTTGATCTTAGTAAAAGTCGCCCTCATATGTCTGAAAGGGCTAGTTCTAGTAAAGAGTCAGACTTAGATTCTTATTTATCAGATGAATCTAAGTCTGATTCATTTAAAGATATATAATCTGAGGATGACTTGTCATCAGAAGATTCTGCAGGGAAAATCCTTTTTCCAGTAGAAGATATGGAATTATTACTAAAAGCAGTCATGGCCACTATGCAGTTGGAGAACATACAGTAAAATAAACTAAAAGCATAGCAGATCAGGTCTTTGAAGGCTTGGGCCCAAAACTTTAGTTTTTCACGTACATAAGAATATGGAAGCACTCATTAAGAGTGGAAGAATCCGGACAGAAAGGTGTGGTTGAAGGTAAAAGGCTCTTTGGTGCTACCGGCCTCTTCCAATTTCAGGGAGCTGAACGCAATAGAGAGGACATTGAATATATCTAATCTAGAAGTAAGACAGAAATTGTAATCTTTTACTTAGACAATTCTACAGCCTATGAACCCTCAGGGAGGAAGAAGAGTGGCTCAACTTCTGTCCCTGTCTCAGGAGATACAGTACAGACCAAAAGTTTGGACACACCTTCTCATTCAAAGAGTTTTCTTTATTTTCATGACTATGAAAATTGTAGATTCACACTGAAGGCATAAAAACTATGAATTAACACATGTGGAATTATATACATAACAAAAAAGTGTGAAACAACTGAAAATATGTCATATTCTAGGTTCTTCAAAGTAGCCACCTTTTGCTTTGATTACTGCTTTGCACACTCTTGGCATTCTCTTGATGAGCTTCAAGAGGTAGTCACCTGAAATGGTCTTCCAACAGTCTTGAAGGAGTTCCCAGAGATGCTTAGCACTTGTTGGCCCTTTTGCCTTCACTCTGCGGTCCAGCTCAACCCCAAACCATCTCGATTGGGTTCAGGTCTGGTGACTGGAGGCCAGGTCATCTGGCCCAGCACCCCATCACTCTCAATGGTCAAATAGCCCTTACACAGCCTGGAGGTGTGTTTGGGGTCAATGTCCTGTTGAAAAATAAATGATGGTCCAACTAAATGCAAACCGGATGGAATAGCATGCCGCTGCAAGATGCTGTGGTAGCCATGCTGGTTCAGTATGCCTTCAATTTTGAATAAATCCCCAACGGTGTCGCCAGCAAAGCACTATCGCACCTCCTCCTCCATGCTTCACGGTGGGAACCAGGCATGTAGAGTCCATCCGTTCACCTTTTCTGCGTCGCACAAAGACACGGTGGTTGGAACCAAAGATCTCAAATTTGGACTCGTCAGACCAAAGCACAGATTTCCAATGGTCTAATGTCCATTCCTTGTGTTCTTTAGCCCAAACAAGTCTCTTCTGCTTGTTGCCTGTCCTTAGCAGTGGTTTCCTAGCAGATATTCTACCATGAAGGCCTGATTCACACAGTCTCCTCTTAACAGTTGTTCTAGAGATGTGTCTGCTGCTAGAACTCTGTGTGGCATTGACCTGGTCTCTAATCTGAGCTGCTGTTAACCTGCGATTTCTGAGGCTAGTGACTCGGATGAACTTATCCTCCGCAGCAGAGGTGACTCTTGGTCTTCCTTTCCTGGGGCGGTCCGCATGTGAGCCAGTTTCTTTGTAGCGCTTGATGGTTTTTGTGACTGCACTTGGGGACACTTTCAAAGTTTTCCAAATTTTTCTGACTGACTTTCATTTCTTAAAGTAATGATGGCCACTCGTTTTTCTTTACTTAGCTGCTTTTTTCTTGCCATAATACAAATTCTAACAGTCTATTCAGTAGGACTATCAGCTGTGTATCCACCTGACTTCTCCACAACGCAACTGATGGTCCCAACCCCATTTATAAGGCAAGAAATCCCACCTATTAAACCTGACAGGGCACACCTGTGAAGTGAAAACCATTTCAGGTGACTACCTCTTGAAGCTCATCAAGAGAATGCCAAGAGTGTGCAAAGCAGTAATCAAAGCAAAAGGTGGCTACTTTGAAGAACCTAGAATATGACATATTTTCAGTTTCACACTTTTTTGTTATGTATATAATTCCACATGTGTTAATTCATAGTTTTGATGCCTTCAGTGTGAATCTACAATTTTCATAGTCATGAAAATAAAGAAAACTCTTTGAATGAGAAGGTGTGTCCAAACTTTTGGTCTGTACTGTATTTCAGATAGCTGAGGACAGAAATCTATTCCAGTCGGCAGTACATTTGAAGAGAGATTAGAATGTGATAGCCGATTTCCTAAGCCATACCCAGGTCAGGCAAGGGGAATGGATTGCCCAGAAGTGGGAATGCCCTACTATAGGTCTATTTGCAACCAGGACAAACCGAAAGTTGGCTAGGTTCTATTCATTAAACCACCTAGACAGGCCATTGGCGTTGGATGCTCTAGTTCAGAATTGGAGCAAGGAGTTAGTTTATGCGTTCTCCCGATTTTTGACTCATCCCAAGAGTATTGAGGAAAATGCAGGAGGACAAGGAAGAAGTAATACTGATTGCTCCCAGATGGCAAAGAGATCTTTGTACACAGTCCTACAGAAGATGGCGGTAGATTCTCTGTGTTCTGCCAGTAAGCAAGGACTTTCTTTTCCAGGGTCCTCCTGTGCATCCCAGTCCAGAGCTGCTTTGCCTCTCAGCATGGATGTTGAAAGGATGAATTGGTGAAGGAGAGGATTGTCGGATAAAGTAGTTTCCACCCTTATAGGCAGTAAAAAAGTTAACATCCCAAAAATATCTTAAAGTCTGGCTGATTTTTGGGATATAATCCAGACATTCTGGCAATTATTGACTTCCTGCAGGCAAGTATAGACAAGAACTTAAAAGCTTCTCCCTTGAGGGTACAAATAGTAGCCCTTAGGTACTTTTTTGACAATAGGTTAGCTGAACATTCCTGGGTCAAGAGGTTCCGAACTGCTGCTTCTAGATTAAATCTTTTCTTTTTGTCCCTTATCTCCACCCTGGGATCTTAATAGGGTCCTGTCTGCTTTTTCCCAGGATCCATTTGAGCCCATTAATGACATTTCTATTAGGCTGCTTACCTTTTTTAAGATGACCTTTTTTGCAATTGCATCAGCTAAAAGGGATTCTGAGTTAAAGGCTTTCTCTGCCTCTCCCTCTCCCCCTCATCCTTCAACTAACATTCCGGAAGATAAAGTAATCAGGCCAATCCCATCTTTTCAACCTAAGGTAATCTCGGAATTTCACGAGGTCAAGGTGTTATCCTTCCATCTTTTTGTGAACCAGTTGGAGAAAAAATATAATTACCCTGATTTGAGGAGGTGTTTGTTGCTGTACCTTGATTCCACTGCAGACTGGAGAATAGATGAAAACCTTATCTTGCAGTTCGCAAATTTAAAGGACTTAAGGCAGCATTGAGTAAAATTGCTAGATGGGTTAAGAATTCCTGTTTGAGAAGGCATCGGTGCTCCTGTGAGTGCCGTGGCCTTCTCTCTGCTCGCCAAGTACACTGCCGTACATTGTATAGCGGCTAGGCTTGATATCGTGCTCGGCCCCATTCACTCCCATGGAGCTGAACTGCTCCTGGGCCACGTGACCGATGAACATGTCGTCACATGGCCTAGGGAAAGCTGAGAGAAGGCCACAGTGCCACTGCCTTCTCAAACAGCTGCTCTGTCTGACCCCACCGATCAGATACTGATGACCAGCAGTAAAATCCTGGAAAAACCCTTTAACAAAAGCTGCATTGTGATTGGCTGCTATGGGACAGTAGACCAGTTTTTGTTAAGCTGGCCATACATATTAGACCTTTGATGGACGACCATGTAATGTGTATCGGGGCCCACCAACTGTCCCCTGATGGAAGATGTCTGGGAAGATGAGGATTGGACATGTTGGATTTCAGCTGCCCAATCCTTTTCTTCTCAAGGAGAGGTTTCCTTGTGTGAGGGGTCATGGAATGATAGCTTTCAGGCTGAACGAATGTGGCCATGTTGTATGCATGTCTGGCCTTGGGCTACGTTCACACCAGTGGTAGCTACAATCCAGCAGGCACGTCGAGGATCAGCCAGACGTGAACCGCAGCATGCAGTGGTTTTTGTCCAGCGGGTTCGCCGCATGCTGGCCAGATTCAGATGGAATGTCCGCAAGACCTTATACTTAACAGGGCTGGCGGACATTCCGTCCGCATCCGGCAGTGCTGGATCCAGTGAATTCCCGCAGGCTGTTCTCTACCTGAATTCACACCGCTGGTGTGGAACTAGCCTTAGACAGTTTTGATAAATGTAGCCTCCTGTCTGTAGCAGGACATGCTATGGTGTATAAAAGGGGTTCTCCCACAAAAAATATTTTGGTCTTCAAACCAGCACCCGGATCTGAATATTTCTGTAACTACATCTAATAAAAAAAGTAGTATCGCCAGCGAGTTATTCAATTAAATCAGATAGCGCCACCTGCCGTCTTTCTAATTTCTCTGCCCTGTTCACGGAGATGGAAGCACATGCTCAGTTCCATCCTTCAACTGCAACGATTTGTAACCGACAGGACACGCCCTCTAAAAAAGGAACAACCCCCCCCCCCCCCCCCCTCAAAGCTGCCAGCGTGAAGTAAATAATCTAGCAGAGCAATCAATGAGAATCTTTGGACACATGTGAAGTACACGGCTGGTTCTAGCTTTGTTGAAAGATCAGATTTGATTTTTTTTTTTTTTTACTTTAATCATAGGGTAACCCCTTTAATGATAGTTATAGCACATTTCATGTGCCACAGAAATCTAAAATAGTTTTCTGAATGAGCGTGGCACCATTTTGACCAAAGCCTACACTCATTCCCTATAAATGCTGGCGCACAACTGGTTAGTGATGGTGATTATATGCGGATGATGAGAGTTATAGTCCAATTCATGACTAGGCAAACCACTTCCTCTCTGCATACATATTAACATGTAAAATCTGCTAATTTTCTTCTGACCTCTAAGTCATAAAGAGCAATAATAACTCTGATAATGATTTAATCTAAGGAGGTTATTGGCGCTTATCAGGAATCTTCACCTTTTTTTTTTTTTTTTTTTTTTTTTGTTTCTCTGCAAATAGTCAGGAAATAAAGGCGTTATCAATGACTAAAGTGGCCCAAACTTGCCTGACCCAGGGTGGGGGTGATGCTCTCCTGATCCCCCGCCACTGGATCATGTCTGTTAGGCTCTGGGCTGGCAGGTCCGCTCCCATGTGCACTGAGGACAGCATCAGTCGATGGGAGGCACATATGACTGCTGCAGCCACATGTGACATCATGCATAGCGCAAGGCGAGCATGTCACCATTACGGCCAGTGGTTGGCCGCAGCGCTCACTTGTACCCACATCGACGGATGTTGTCTTCAGCGCACATAGGAGCGAGACTGCCAGCCTGATCCAGTGGCGGGGTTCAGGCGAGCATCGCCCTCACCCTGGGTTGGATAGGTCTTGGCCACTTTGTCTTATAAAATCCCTTCCATACCAGATGGATGGGGGTCCTGCAGTTGTCCCAGTCTTCCTGGCTTCTCTGGAGAGTTTGGCATGGTTTCTCTCCGATTGTAAGGAATGGGAGTTGTGTTCACAATTCCATCCCATATATTTCCAGGAGTTTCTATAAATGCAAGGTATGGACAGGACCAATGAGGGCGACAGCGCATGGAACCCCCAATCTGATTTTTGTCTTCACGAAAATCGGGATTGCACCGCCACTTTAAAGGGGTTGAGGATGTTTTTAACTGGGCAGCACTGCATTGTACCCAAAATCATACTCTCCTGCTCCCCGCAGCATCGTTCCTGTACCTTTCGCTGCCTTTCAGTCCTGGGATGGATGAAGCCACATGTGCCGCTGCAGGTCCCAAGTGTTACTGCTGGGTCACATGCTGCATGGGGCAACATCACATTACCCACGTCTGTCAAAGTTTACTGGACAGAAACTGGAAAACCAGCAAAGGGTCTGCCAGAATGGAGCAGCGGAGTATGACCGGCTGCTGCCACCTGTTAAAGTCCCAAAGCTGGACAACCTCTTGCCCTATTAGAGAAAAGAAGTTGCTTGCGACCTTCACAAAATATATCCAACCGCGTCAGAAGTTTTGTGATCTGTGGCCGATACCTTAATGGGGTTCTGTGATGGAGATTCCCCCCCTTGATGGCCAGAATGACCACTTTTTGTAAGATTATTTAATTCATTCGTCTTGTTTTTCTTTCAGCCTTCAGTTTGGATGCCTGCAGACTCATGATCGCCATGCTGGATGTATCTTTTAACCATGACGAGCAATGCCCCTGCGATCTTCATTCATTGGGTTTTACTAGGGCAGATCTTTAAACTGTAAGGGGCCGTTCACACAGTGAGTTTTACCACGGAATTTTGGCGTGGAGCAGCACCAAAATTTCACGGAAATCCTGCTGACAGCCGCATCCTTTCTGCCTTCCATCTCAATGGGAGGTAGCGCTGAGGATCATGGAGCGGCGGATTAAAAAAAGCTGTGGCCGCACTTAGAGGAGACATGTCCCTTCTTAGTGTCGGTTGTCAGTGCCAAAGTTCCATGACAAAAGATTCCATGTGAACATGCCCCAAGAAGAAAACTAGTGGGTGAAACGACACTAAAACTATGGGTGTCCTTTTATTAAGCTGGATTATGTCTGTTAGCTGTATTTTAGGCTCCGATTGAGGCGCAACAACTAGTTGTGCCGCAATGCGACTTCTCCCCACTCACGTCAGGTCTAAAAAGTGGGAGGGGAAGGGGACAGGCCAGCAGGCCCCTCTCATTTACCATTTTCTACGCCTGTTAGAGGCGTAGAAACAGGTCTTGTAAAACAGCTCGGAAGCGGTCTTGCATTTAGAACTGGAGCAAGATCTGGCGAAGTTACGAAGAGGCCAGCGCCTCTACATAACTGCGGTGGATCCGCCGCCAGAGCATGGCTTTATTAAGACCGGTGTCTAAAACGCCGGTCTTAATAAATGTGCCCCTACGTGTCTCGGGAATGAATGTACAGATTACTATTCCTTCTTAAAGGGGTTGTCTCACTTCAGTAAGTGGCATTTATCATGTAGAGGAAGTTATGACCAGCCACTTACTAATATATTGTGATTGTCCATATTGCCTCCTTTGCTGGCTGGATTCGTTTTTCAATTACATTATACACTGCTCGTTTCCATGGTTAAAGACCACCCTGCAATCCATCGGTGGTGGTTGTGCTTTCACACTATAGGAAAAAGAGTCGGCCTCTCTGGTGGCCCGGTCCGTGGGAGCGCACATAGGCTACTGCTTTTTCCTGTATTGTGCAGACACGACCACCGCTGATGGATTGCAGGGTGGTCTGTAACCATGAAAACGAGCAGTGTATAATGTGATGGAAAAATGAATCCCGCCAGCAAAGGAAGCAATATGGATAATAACAATGTATTAGTAAGTGGCTTGTAATAACTTCCTCTACGTGATAAATGCCACTTGCTGAAGTGAGACAACACCTTTAAGGCTAGAGCTACATGACGAAAATTGTCGCGTTAATGTTGAGCGACATATTTTATTAGTCTGTGGTGTCATGACTGTCATGTCACAGTGCGACACCACAGTCGATCATTATAAAATGTTGCACGACACATGTTGCCGTGTAGCTTAAGCCTTAAGGTGTTTTGTCACTTCAGCAAATGGCATTCATCACGTAGAGGAAGTTAATACAAGGCACTTACTAATGTATTGTGATTGTCCATGTTGCCTCCTTTGCTGACGGGATTAATGTTTCCACCACATTATACACTGCTCGTTTCCATAGTTACAACTAGAGATGACCGAATCTCATATTTTGACATTCGTTCACACTTCGTTTGGTGGTAAAAGGTGAATTGCGTTATGTATTCCTTTTACCACGGACCATAACGCAATTCTATGACAAATGCCAGATGAGCGAGCATACACTTCTTTATCGGGCAGTCCACATCTTTCAGCATGCTGAAAGATCTGGATTTGCCGGTGGCAGATCGCTCTGTCTGATCGCCAGCACTCCACTGTCCTGCACGGGGCCTAGCGATAGCATGGCGATCGCTCCTCCCCATGTTGCGGAGGATATCTCTGCATGTAATAGCAGCATTGTCATCTGCTAGCTATCTGCCGATTGCCGGAAGGAACGCTTCCCTCCCGACAATCGCTAGCAGCATCAGGGTGTCTAATACACTCTTTAGAGCAGTTGGACACCCGCTGGTTGGCTATTCATTGCATCTCCTAGCGAGAGGCCATCTATCTCCGTACCTAAACGACCCCTTTGAGCTCTGCTTCCCAGGAGATAAGTTGGCAATTGTCTTTCCCTATGAAAATAAATTTGCATGCCTGACAAAGCCAAGCAGGCAGAGTTATCGGCGGGGGCGTCAGACACCTGCGCAGTGATGAAATGTCTAATATTCACGTCAAGATTTTGGCAGGTTTTGCTGACCATCTAAATGTGTATGGTGGTCTCCCAGTTCTCCGTTGAGGGAGATCAAGCATGTTGGATTCAATTGTCCGATCCTCTTGTTAGCAGGACGATGAGTCCCTTCCCGGCAGCGGCTTTCTCCCCTTGGACTATTCACTAAAAATATGCATGCTCAGCCACACTTTGCTAACTTTAGAAGAGCCATAGCCGTGTGAATCGATCTGCAAGTTTCCTTTTCTCCATAGTACCTTCATCAGTATCTGATCGGTGGGGGCTCAACTCCTGGCACCCCCGCCGGTCAGTTGTCTGGAGAGGACGTACGTTGCGTAGTGGTTGTGCTTGGTATTGCAGCTCAGTCTCCTGCACCTGGATGGAACTGAGCTGCTTCTAGGCCATGAGACCAGTGGATGTCAAGAGCTGATCGGAGGGCTACCAAGTGTTAGACCCCCACCTATCGGATATTGATGAGCTTAGTATATTTAAATCCCGGAAGCCCTTTTAAATGGAGGAGAGTTAATTATGGATTCCCCCAGTGATCTTATCAAATTTGCGGGTATGCTGCAGTTCTTTAAAACTGTAATTTCCTTAACATTGTCTCAAGAGGGATATGTCGGGCAAGATGGGCTTCAATGAGTTTAAAGAACTGTCAATGGCGCTAAACGGCTGGAAGCAGAACTTCATGGCCTTTGACGCGGACAGGAGTGGAACGATTGATGGACTGGAGCTTCATCGAGCTTTGGGGACTATGGGTGAGTACGAGCGCTTCAGTTCCTCGGTGCATTGATGGACCTGACCTGTTTGCTTTAGTAAATACTTGTATCCCTGTGACATTCTGGAGCATCTTTTCTTAGATCTGTGTTTTCCTCTGTTATTCCTTCTAGTAATTTGTGTATAAATGGACAACTGGGTTGTCATTCCCCTTGTCACAGGGGACAGTCTTGCTCTGAGTGGCCCATATCAAAGCTGTGTAGGGACACACTCCCAATTGGTAACGCCCAGTTGTCAATTTATTCATGGATTTCTAACAGGAATGGCACAATGTGGATTCAGAAGAAATTGTGCTCTGGAATTTTTCTTGTATTATGGGGATTCCAGTCAGTTTTGGAAAATAATTGCAACTGACATCCTCAAAACTGGCTCCATACCTTTGCAGTTCATAGCCTCCCCCCCCCCCCCCCGTTTGGCCCCTATTGGTACTGTTATTTTTGGTGGGACTCCAATCCATTGACACAGAGTGCACAGCTGTCAATAGCGACTGCGGCATCCAAGGTGTTTGAGTATGGGGGATTTGTGTCACGGGGGCCGATTATTACAGGGGCTGTAGGTTCTCCAGTATAGAGGAACCATTTTCAATCTGAACCAGAAGTCTGGTGCATTTTCATTAGTAAAATTGCCCCATTGTGTCCCGAAAGTTGCTTTATAGACCTAATTGTGTGGGCTATGCTAGAAGGGTGGTTATATCCAAAATAGACCTGACTACTAGCATCTGCTCCATACTTTACAGGATATCGGCTAAGCCCCCAAGCACTGAATATACTGTCCAAAAGATTCAGCACCCACGGAAGGATAACCTTTGATGATTACATTGCTTGCTGCGTGAAGATCCGAGCCCTGACTGGTGAGTGGCGGTAGAATTTCACATGGAGGGGGGGGGGGGGATTCTTCACTGGTTTCTTACTTTCATACAAGTGTCCCCTTTTATTTTTCTGCAGATATCTTCAGGCGGCGAGACACTGCCCAGCAGGGGATGGTGAATTTCATGTATGATGATGTGAGTCCTGGGACACGGCAGAGGGTTTCATTGCGATAAAATGTAAAATGCGTGTGTAATGCTAGTGTATGGGAACTTCTAACTGCAGCCATGGCAGACCCATCAAAGGGTGGAAGGAATGGTCCCTTGAAAATAAAGATTGCCGCTTGCAATTCCCCGAGATATGTGGAGCAGTAAGCAGCAGAGACTTTGTCTGACTGTTTGCCCACATGGTGGAAAGTCCCCAGACCAGGTCATTTTAGCTCACTGTGTAGCTTAGATCTTAGTCTTAGGGCCCTTTCACACCTGCGTTATAGTCTTCCGGCATAGAGTTCCGTCGTCGGGGCTCTATGCCGGAAGAATACTGATCAGGATTATCCTAATGCATTCTGAATGGACAGTCCGTCCTTCAGGATGCATCAGGATGTCTTCCATTCCGGAACGGAACGTTTTTTGGCCGCAGCAAATAGCGCAGCATGCTGCGCTTTTTGCTCCGGCCAAAAATCCGGAACACTTGCCGCAAGGCCGGATCCGGAATGAATGCCCATTGAAAGGCATTGATCCGGATCCGGCCTTAAGCTAAACGTCGTTTCGGCGCATTGCCGGATGCGACGTTTAGCTTTTTCTCAATGGTTACCATGGCTGCCGGGACGCTAAAGTCCTGGCAGCCATGGTAAACTGTAGTGGGGAGCGGGGAGCAGCATACTTACCATCCGTGCGGCTCCCGGGGCGCTCCAGAGTGACGTCAGGGCGCCCCAGGCGCATGGATGACGTGATCGCATGGATCACATGATCCATGCGCATGGGGCGCTCTGACGTCATTCTGGAGCGCCCCGGGAGCCGCACGGACTGTAAGTATGCCGCTCCCCCGCTCCCCACTACTACTATGGCAACCAGGACTTTAATAGCGTCCTGGGTGCCATAGTAACACTGAAAGCATTTTGAAGACGGATCCGTCTTCAAATGCTTTCAGTACACTTGCGTTTTTCCGGATCCGGCGTGTAATTCCGGCAAGTGGAGTACACGCCGGATCCGGACAACGCAAGTGTGAAAGAGGCCTTAGGGTACTTTCACACTTGCGTTGTTTGATTCCGGCAGGCAGTTCTGTTGCCTGAACGGACTTCCTGATCAGGCAAACTGTATGCAAACGCATGTCATTTTTTCTGACTGATCAGGCATTTTTCAGACTGATCAGGATCCTGATCAGTCAGAAAAATGCATTGCAATGCCGGATCCGTTTTTTCCGGTGTCGCATGCGCAGACCGGAAGGACGGATCCGGCATTCAGGCAGGTCTTCAGTTTTTTTCGGCCAGAGATAAAACCGTAGCATGCTACGGTTTTCTCTTTTGCCTGATCAGTCAAAATGACTGAACTGATGCATCCTGAACGGATTGCTCTACATTCAGAATGCATGGGGATATAACTGATCAGTTCTTTTCCGGTATAGAGTTCCGTCACAGGGCCTCTATGCCGGAAAAGAAAAATGCTAACGTGAAAGTAGCCCTTTTTTATGGTATATTATATACTCTTCATGTTTCCAGTTAAATGTGCTATCCAGGATTAGAAAACCGGTATTTTCTCCAGAAACTGCGCCACTTTTGTCCATGGGTTGTGTCCGGTATTACAGCTCAACCCCATTCGCAGGAGTAAACACCAATTGGATATCAATGACTTATCCTGAGGATAGGGAATCCGTATTAAAGGGCATCTGTCAGCAGTTTTCTACCTATGACACTGGCTGAGCTGTTGCATGTGCGCTTGGCAGCTGAAGGCGTCTGTGTTGGTCCCATGTTCATATGTGCCCACATTGCTGAGAAAAAGGATGTTTTTAATATATGAAAACGAGCCTCCAGGAGCAACGGGGGCGTTTCCATTACTCCTAGAGGCTCTGCTGTGCCCTCTCCACTTTGATCAACAGGACTAGGCAGTGAAAATGTCATCACATCTGGTCTTGTCAAAATGCAGAGGGTGCGGCAGTTGCAGAGAGACCGAAGCCTCTAGGAGTAATGGCAACGCCCCCGTTGCTCCTGGAGGCTCATTTGCATATAGTAAAACTTAATTTTTCTCAGCAATGCGGGCACATATGAACATAGGATCAACACAGATGCCTTCAGCTGCCAAGCGCACATGTAACTGGTCAGCCAGTGTCATGGGTACAAAACTGCTGACAGATGCCCTTTAAACACTCAGAAAACCCCTGCGGCCACTGGTATACATTGCAGTTTGGCACCAACATGACCTTCTCCTCCCTTTAGGGTCAAAGGACTGGTGAAAGGGAAAGATGTTAGTGGAGGACATGTTTGCATTGTTCACATGTGGGCAAAACTAGCAAGGCTTGAGCTGCAATTGCCAAAAAAGTCAGATGTGATTGATTATAACATTGCCCAGTGCTAAAAACAATCCCAGACGACGTGGTCTGTATTCCTCACCATTGTCAATATCTGTGTATAGGAACACTGCCGTCAGTTCTGCTTCTGTAACTAGTAGTACTTGTATTATACTTTTTGGGTTTTGATTTCTATTTTTCGTTTCCTCCGCAGTTCATACAATGTGTGATGAGCATCTGAAAAATGTGAAACCTCTGGAGACAGATCAAGTAGATTTTACCTGGGAGCGGCTCCGTTCTGTTCTTAGTCCTGGACATCCAGTGTTCATAGGGAGCCGCTTGTGTGTGTTTTGTACCTCATTATTATAAAAAATATTTTTTTTTTTTTTGTATTTTAATAAATGCAAAATGTATAGAGGCAATAGGCTACGGCAGAATTTCTGTAAAGGGTAAATCATCTAAGATGGTGAAGGGGCTGCCTCCGAACAGCTCAACGGTAGGGGTGCGTGGTGTTGGCCCTTCGCCGATGAACTAGGGATGGCCTAGCCTGAGTATGGCTGGACAACCCCTTTTAAGACCTGGCAGGTATTGCAACACACAAAGTATGGTCTACCTAGCTGCTGGTTTATACACTGGTGGCTTATTAGGCCGGTGAGTAGCTACTTTGGGTGACCGACATGCCAACGCGTGACTGCTGCAACCCGTCACCGGCATCATACGAGGTATATAGTGGAGGACTGTGATTGGCTGTAGCAGTCACATGTTGTCTACGGGATGTCGGCGCTGCAGCCATGTAAACGAAGAGCGGTGGGGAGGACCAGAGAGGGAGCAGTGAGCGATTGATTTGGTAAGTAATGCTTGTTTTTGTATTTGGTTTTATGCCAGCCTCTGCCCGTACCACACATTTTCCTCATATCCAAGAACATCTAGATGCCCAAGGTCCAATGCTGCCCAGCTACTATACAGGGACATATTGAGACTTGTGGCCTAGGGCAGCATACACTGTGAATACAGGTATGAAATGGAGCAAGCATCACATCATGTGCACCACAGATCCATGGTTCCCAGTGAATTCCCCCAGTAGGTCCCAGTGTTCCATCTCCTCTTCTAGAAGTATCCGCCACCCAGAGGCTGACCTCTCCTATCCTGCACGGCTCTGAGCGACTGGAGCCAGGCTGTGCCATTATACATGCAGGCCAATCAGCGCTTGCCTGCTGCTGAGGAGAATGCTGATTGGTGGAGCTCCTGCTGTAAATGACCGGAGCTCCTCCAATCAGCAGTTTTCGTTAGCAGCAGAGAAAATCTGATTGGTCAAAATCACAGGAGATCTTTTTGTAGAAGTGGCCTGGGAGGAACTTGCTTCTGTCACATGTGCTCAGGTAATTAGACAGGGGGGCCTTGTCACCACTAAGTATCCTTCTTTAGGGTCCATTCACATGTCCACAATTCTGTTCCGCATTTTGCAGAATGGAATTGTGGACCCGTTCATTTCTATGGGGCCGCACGATATGACCCACAATGCAAGTCAATAGGGACGAATCAGTTTTCTCTGACACAATCTAACGCAATAGAAAACTGATCTGTCCCCCATTGACTTTCAATGGAGTTCATGACTGATCCGCCACTGCTATGTTAATGCCATTTTAGCAAATCTGCCATGTGTCCCTTTATGTGGTAATAGCTTTAAAACGCTTTTACTTATCCAGGCCATTCTGAGATTGTTTTCTTGTCACATATTGTACTTCATGACGGTGGTAAAATTGAGTGAAAAATTACTTTTTTTTTTTTATAAAAAAAAATAAAAATACCAAATTTACCAAAATTTTTAAAAAATGTGCAAACTTCTATTTCTCTACTTTTATAATAGTAATAAGTCCATAAATGGTTATTACTTTACATTCCTATATGTCTACTTTATGTTTGGATAATATTGTAAATGCCATTTTATTTTTTGGGGATGTTAGAAGGCTTAGAAGTTTAAAAGCAAATCTTATAAAAAATTCTGAATTTTCAAAACCCACTTTTTAAGGACAAGTTCAGGTCTGAAGTCACTTTGTGAGGCTTACATATTAGAAACCACCCAAAAATTACCCAATTTTAGAAACTACACCCCTCATGGTATTCAAAACTGATTTTACAAACTTTGTTAACCCTTTAGGTGTTCCACAAAAATAATGGAAAATGGAGATAACATTTCAGAATTTCACTTTTTTGGCAGATTTACCATTTTGATTAAAAAAAAAAAAAAAAAATTCCCACTAACAAAGCAAGGGTTAACAGCCAAACAAAACTCAATATTTGTTGCCCTGATTCTGTCGTTTACAGAAACACCCCATATGTGGTCATAAACTGCTGTAAGGGGACACGGCAGGGCGCAGAAGGAAGGAAACGCCATATGGTTTTTGGAAGGCAGATTTCACTGGAATAATTTTAAGCTGCCATGTCATGTTTTGAAGACCCCCCCCCCCCCCCCCCCCCCCGATCTACTCCTAGAGTAGAAACTCCAAATAAAGACCCTATTTTGGAAACTACGGGATAAGGTCGCAGTTTTGTTGGTACTATTTTGGGGTACATATGATCTTTGGTTGCTCTATATTACACTTTTTGTGAGGCAAGGTAACAAATAGCTGTTTTGGCGCCGTTTTTATTTTTTGTTATTTACAATGTTCATCTGACAGGATAGAGCAGGTTGTTACGGATGCGACCATACCAAATATGACGCCACTTTGGCCGGGGGCTCGATGGAGCTGATGTTGTGTTTTATCCTAATGAGAGATTTCATAAGGATTTGGAGAAGGGGCAGAGGGATAGCAGAGCAGGGAGAGGCTGGTGCTACTACGGGGTCATACCATGGGGGTGTAATAAAGCCCACCATAATGCCCCCCCCCAGTAGAAATAATTCTGCTTATAATGTGACAGTGCAAAAAATACCCCCTTGTAATGCCCCCAATTGAGCTAATGTCCCCATAGTGCCCCTATAATGTACCAGTATTAAATGCCCCTATATATGCCCCCAGTAAATGCCTCCATAGTGCTCCTCTCCCCCCCTTCCTCCTAGTGCCCCCATAATGTACCAATATAAAGATGCCCTCAGTGTCCCCCATAATTTGCAAGTAAAAAATACTCTTTCTTAGTGCCCCCGTAGATGACTTCATAGTACTCCTCTCCCCCTTCCTTATAGTACCCACCATAATGTGTCCCAGTATAAAATTCTACTGTACATATAAAACACCCCTTCTTTGTGGCCTCAGTAGATGCCTCAACGGCCCCCCATTATGCCCATTATGTGCCAGTAATGACAGCCCCCCCCAATTATGTGCCAGTAATGACAGCCCCCCCCCCCCCCCATATCCCATTATGTGCCAGCAGCCACCAGTATTGTACTGGTGGCTTGCCTCCTTGGCAGCGATGCAGGCCTCTTCCGGCCTGTGTCCCGCGCTGTACGGCTCAGGCGGCGTGATGGGCGCCGGCCCTCTGATAGGCTTCACTATTAGTTTCAGCTCATTTATCTGATGGAAATAACTGCCCAAATAACTGGTGTGATCTCAGCCTCACTGGTATTTAACCCTTTTATGCATCGGAATTTATTAACTATTGTCCTTCCACCCTCTCTACACAAAATGTAGAGCCCATTGCGCACTATGTGAACAGCTCAGTACTAGAAGAGCTGCACAGCCTCCATGCTCTGCCGTACACACTGTGTGTAGAGATATATTACTGGCATACAGGCGATAACTGAGCACATGCCATTTTTTTCCAGTGTGATTTGTATGGAATATAGAGAATGCCTGTGCATAATGCAGGCATTCAGAGGCACCGAAGATGCCTCAGGTACCTCTATAGAAGCGCAATTACAGCTCCATTCAAACAGCCATATGCATACAAGCTTATATTGTGTGAACATTCTGCGGCTTGTGTTACGTTGGCATAGGTTCACACATGGCAGATTTCTAAGATATTTTCTGGAACTGTCCCATTCAGCCTTCGGGTACGACAAGTGCGTTAATATTGTGATGTTTTATAGTGGAAATCTGAAAATAAACATGTAGCCGTAACTTAGTCCCATAAAATCAATTGTTCTGGTGGGTTCTAAATATCCCAATCTGACAATGATGACTTGTCATATAGTTTGTGATTTTTCTCTTTATTACTTGGAAGCACTGAAATCACATAAAAAAGAAACAACTAAAATGGTAAAACTCTGTTTAAGTTTAATGAAAGCAGATTCAGCAGGTTTCAGAACTAAAATTACCTGAGTAACTTAAGTCCAGTGGGTGTAATGAAGTCACAGTTCAAGTCTCGGTGAACCTTCCAGCTGCCGTCATCTTAATATTCCGTTCTTCTGTGCTAAAAAGATGGTATTTGCTTCTTATCATCTGCTTCATGTTGACGTCGCTGCACTAAAATTGTGGGAGCACATCAGTAGTTTTGAAACGATATTTCCCAGCAAGCGCTGCTCTGCCCTATGCCGGGTGTCACGCTCCACTTTCCTCACTAGTCTCTGAAGTAACTTTATTGTTGAATAGAGCAATCGCCCTTCTTTAGTCTGCGCATGCACGTATCCAGCTACTCTATGCTGGTTCTGTGCACGCACTCTGCACACAACACGACCACCAGCCCGAAACTGGACATTGTTGATGATATGTTGTCAACAAGGCATGGCTTAGGAGTCTGGAGAACATGTGACCAGTGGATGTGACATCATCGCTACTGGATCACATGACTAAGCAAATTAGGAAGTTACTAGCTGGGATTCTCCAGCTTTCACCTCTATAAAAAAAAAGCTCCCATCCAAAAATCATGCCTTCAATTGTCAAGTCCAGTCCAGATGCACAATTCCCCCAAAAAATCTGTCTGCTCTGAGAGCTATACGGTATTATGTCAACATTGACATCTGCAGGAGATATCAAATCCACAAATGAAAGGCTATCGGAGCCAAAGTGACTTGTTAGAGAGGCATGTCATAAAGCAGCTGTTCATACAGCATACTATGCTACCTTTTCATCCTGATGTTACATATCCAGGAGCCTAAGCCTTCCATCTTGTAGGACATATCTGTAGTAACATGGAGGTCTCCAACGCTCATACCTCACTAAACATGATCCCAAGATTTCTTATTCCTGGCCACTGGTTGTATCTATCTCATCTTCCCATGGCTTTCAGCTCAGCGAGCACCTCTCTATAAAACTGGTGGTCGTTATTAATCTTCATCATCTTGGAGCTCATTATTTGGGTGTAGGATATGCAACGCTCCCAAAAGGCATTCCTTGAGCTGCCCTTGAGGAATGGCTTTGGTGGGTAGCCCAGCTCAATGCCGATGTAGCAGAAGGTGATATAGTAGCAGGTTAGGAGTGATGCTTGCAGCTCTTCCATGTTGTCTATCTCTGGAGAGATGAGGTCCCGGCACAGCATGTAGAGAAACACCACGCTGCCTGAGCTCAAGAAATTTTTGCTTTGATAACCAGCGACGAGGAGATGGGTGTCGATGTTTCTTAGCCATCTTATAGGCCATATACTGGAAGGATTGAGCTTAGAACATCTCTGATGCAGAAAGAGCCCGAGGCACCTCAGGAGCTCGTTGGGTGGGATGTATGGCTGATGATGGCTCTGAGATGCTTGTGGAGGATCAGTCTGACGTCGCTTGGCTGGTATGTCAGGGGAGCAATGGCGTCTCTTCCTGGACTTCTTCGGTTTATTGTCCTCCATTGTTAAATAGTCGTTCAGACTTTCTTCAAAGACAAAAATACAATATATACATTATACACTCACAAGCCGATACATTAGAGACCATGAGACACCAGGTAAGGCTTTGGTCACATGACACATGCAAAATGAAGGACACTGCAAGGGAATACAATGCACCCCATTAAAATTCATGGGCTTTGCCGGGCACCGGTGATGTCCACCATGTTAAGGACCGGGCTATGAGTCATGGCTTTTAGTAAATATTAATGGAATATTCCCAAATGGTCATTCATGGCATATCTACAGGACAGGCCACCAATGGGACCCGCATCAATTCCAAGAATGGGGCCCCATCTTGCAGCCACAATGAATGGAGACAAAGTCCTGCATGCACAGCGCTCTCCATTTACTTCTATGGCAGTTCTGAAATGCACTTGGCTATTTTTCAAATACCTATAGAAGTGATTGGAGAACGCTGCAACAGTGTGGTCACCGCTCCATTCACTGCAGCTTTAAGATGGGGCTCCATTCCCAGGATCCCAGGCAGGGCCTCCTCACCATTGGGCACTTTTTATGGGGTTTTTTTTTGGACCAGCGTGGCACAAACACAAAATGTCACCTCACCTTATGGGTGTATTCACACGTAGCAGTTGAGGTCTATCTGACGCTGTATCAAAACTTCATTAACAAGAACAGGCTGTTTTTGTGAGGCAGTGATCGGCGATATGATTTTTACAGATAAAACACATTTATTTTACACTTTTCACCAGTAAGAATTGCACGGCCAATTATCACATGGCAAAACTGCAGCAAATGACAGTAAAACTGCATCTCAACTTCTGTGTGAATACACGCTCATTCTTTACTCCAAGGCGTCGGTACTCATCACAGGATAGGTACACATATGATAGAGCCGTATATCCATCACAGGACCAGGACAGATTATTATCCACTGGCAATAGTAAAAAAAAACATTTTTCAATAACAGCAAGCAGAGATATTTTAAAATGCAGGGAATTGATGCAGAAAGTATGTTGAAATTGAAGTTGAAGATTTTTTTTTTTTTTTATCATACACAATGAATCTTTCATAAACCAAAATTTTATTCCTTCTTCGCAAGAGAAGTGTAAACCGGTTTATTCTAGAAGTGCCTATGTAACAATCGCAAGCGGTCTGGTTGTCATGGTAACATCATCTTTTTACCCGTGGTTTTTACATTGGCGTTGTATATTTGCCGACACTCCCCACAAAAGTCCAAAACAGGGAAAAGCTGACAAGCTCTCTAAGCAAGTCACTGTTAGCCACCACTAGGGGGAGCTAATACATACATAGTTATACTGCTCCCATCTAGGTGAATAGAAGCTGTATCAATATGTGTACTGTGTACCGAGCAATCAGGACGATGACTTACAGGGTAATGACCTATAGGTGGCAGTAGAGAGGCAGCTGTCTATCTTCTAGAGAATAATTTTGTATAGCAAACTCATTGGGAGGAAGTTATCATTAACGTGCAGGTTTTTTTTTTTACTCCAGTTTCAACATTTAGACAAGTGGGCAGAGCTTAACCTCCCATAGACCGATATACTAGAAATAATATCAGCTTCTATATTCGGGTATATTCCATGTATTATACTTTACCTGATCCGCTCCAGAAATGCCTTTAGTCTTCGGAAACAGAAGAATTTCAGTACATTCTCTTCCTATAATACGGAAGGAATCACTCGGCACCTGTAATGTATGACGTGTGAGGAGAAGCTGCATGTAATTCCCATGTTCTAGCTGTCAGTGTTCTAGAACCTGATACATAACAATGGAGAACAGTCTGGTTACTATGACGACATCACCACTCATGATTACTGCTACTTTATTTCTTAAAGGGATACTATGATCATTACCTGGAATCCTCTTTAACCCTTTTAGGATGAGGTATATATTGGTTATCAGGCTCTGCTTTATTTATTTTTATTGTCACATTTCAAGAGCCATAACTTTTTTTTAGTTTTCTACTGACATAGCTGATTGGGGTTTGTTGTAGTGCCCAGTGGTACCATTTCGAGGTACATTTAACTTATGGAGAACTTGAGAATTTGGTCGAAAATAGAATAAAGACATCATTCCAACTTTTTTTCCCCAACTTTATTTCGCTATTTACTTTTTCAAGAAAGAAGATACGGATTTATCATCCAAATCCCAAATTCCAATGATCAAATAATTACAAATATCAAAGAAAAAAGAAAGGTCCAATATCTTCTATCAGTATCAAAAACTAAGATAAAGTATATAGGTATTGTAGAAGAAAACTAATTTGCTATATCCCGGCCAACACTGAGCGGAACCCGGACATTACACTGGATAGAGTGCACTGTCGTTGTCCCAGAGAGTCCAAATCTTTGAGAACTTATTAACAGAATGATGGATCAGAGCCATGAGATATTCCATAGAACGAATGTCCTGGATCTGAGCATATAAATCCGATCTTGAAGGAGGATCCTAATGCTTCCAAAATACAGTAATCAAGCATTGCACAGCTATTAGCGGATGGAAGAACATTCTGGAACTACCTCTACTCCCACCCCAAAGCCTCTAGGAGGTACATTCAGAATGTAAGTAGAGGGATCTAGAGATTCTAGACCTATAGAGCTCCCAAATATTGACTGCAGCAATAAAGCTTCTTCTCCCCAGAACGGAGTGATCATAGGGCATGTCCAATATACAAGTGCCTTGAAAAAGTATTCATACCCATTGAACATTTCCAAATTTTTTCATGTTACAACCGCAAACTTAATTGTATTTTATTGGGATTTTATGCAGACCAACACAAAGTAGCAAGTATGTGTGAAGTGTAAATAAAAACGTATGGCATGCATTTGTATTCATCTCCCCGGAGTCAATATTTTGTAGAACCACCTTTCTCTGCAATTACAGCTGGAGTCTTTTGGGCTATGTCTCTACCAGCTTTGCACATCTAGAGGCTGAAATTTTTGCCTATTCTTCTTGTAAAATAACTCAAGCTCCGTTGGATTAGATGGAGAGTGTCTGTGGGCAGCAATTTTCTCTGTGTGATTTTGTCTGGACTGTGACTGGGACATTCTAACACATTAATATGCTTTGATCTAAACATTGTAGCTCTGGCTGTATGTTTAGGGACGTTGTCCTGCTGGAAGGTGAACCTTCACCCCAGTCTCAAGTCTTTTGCAGGCTCTACCAGGTTTTCCTAGAGGATTGCCCTGTATTCTGACCAGCTTCATTATCCCTGCTGAAGAAATGTATCTCCACAGCATGATGCTGCCACCAACCATGTTTTACGGTAGGGATGTTGTGTTCAGGGTGATGTGCAAGGTTAGTTTTCCATCACACATAGCATTTTGCATTTAGGCCAAAAAGTTCAAATTTGGTCTTAAGGCTTGCTTTCAAAAATGGCTTCCATAAAGGGCAGATTTGTGGAGTACACAACTAATAGTTGTCCTGGGGACAGATTCTCTGACCTGAGCTGTGGATCAGCCAGGGCTACTAAGAGACAAGCTGGATCTTGTTGGAGTGGACCACCACCTTTCCAATTGGATCCTAGACTACCTAACAAAACAACCTCAGTATGTGAGAGCCCAGGACTGTGTGTCAGACACGGTGATCTGTAGTACAGGGGCACCTCAGGGTACAGTTTTTGCTCCTTTTCTCTTCACACTGTACACTGCAGACTTCAGGTACAACTTATCTAGCTGCTACTTACAGAAGTTCTCTGACTTGGCAATAGTAGGTCTCATTACAGATTAGGATGACATGAAGTACAGAGAACTGACCCAAGAATTTGTAGATTGGTGCTAAAAGAATCACCTTAGGATCAATGCCGGGAAGACTAAGGAGATGGTTATGGACTTCTGCAAGCACAGACATCCTCCTAAACCAGTGGACATCCAGGAGATGGACACTGAGAGAGTCAACACTTATTAGTACCTGGGTGTACTCCTCAATAATAAACTGGACTGGGCATAAAACATGGACGTACTATACAAGCAGGATTTAGCTGCTTAGGAGGCCGAGGCTTTTGGAGTGCAGAGGGCATTTCTCAGGGCCTTTTTCAACTCTGTGGTGGCATCAACATCTACTTCAGTGTGGCATGCTGGAGTAGCAGCATCCCAACCAGGGAGAAAAAATAGAAAAAAAAGGGCAGCCAGCCAGTAGCGCAGGGGCAACACGTGAGGTGCACGGTGGACCGATGAGGGGCCAAATTATAACACACAGTTCATCAGTTTACTCATGGTTAGCAGAAAACCTCCCTGGGCTGGCAGCACAGTGTTGAGGTGGACAGCACGAAATTCTCCGGGGCACGCTCTGTGGTAGGGAAGCATCAGCCAAGATGATGGTTGAGGTGCCCTTGATGTTAGGGGTGCTTAGGGTGCTTGTTGCGGCTGAGTCCCTTGATGGTTTTTGTCGTGACGCCAGTACCGTTAATGGTGGCACAACCAATAGTGGTAATAATGAAGTAGGCAGTGGTAAGGTACAACTCACAACTTTTACTGAGGTTGACTTTGGTTGCAGCAGTACAAAATACAGTCTCTTGTTGGTATTAAAGTTAATCTGAAAGTCCACTGTTCCTAGGCTTTCTTAGGCTTGATTTGAGCTGTGGTTAAGGAGTACCTTGTTTCTGTTGATGTGCTCAGTCCTATACCTTGTCCTTTCCCTACAAGCTGAACATTGGGACAGGTAACTCATCTGTTTTCCAGAGTTATGGTGTGGCTGCCAGAAGCTATAAGTCCTCCACCATGCGCAAAGGTGTTTGTGGCCATAAATAATGGCTTTTATCACCGATAAATTCTTAGGAAGCTTGTTTCTATTCCAGGGAGGCAAACTCTCTCCTACTGGTTAGGGATGCAAGTATATAGTCCGGCCACAGAAGGAAAATGCTCTTCTGCGCCTCACATCTTGGTACTACCTCATAGCGAAGTTGGCTCCACTCACTAATCTGTGTTGTAGAGTCTTCTCTCTGCATTCTCTCCCACTAATCTAATCTGATCTCCTCAGATCTGCTCTAATCTCTAAATCCATTCTCAACCCTCTGACTAGGCCTGACCTAGGTATATATAGAACCTAAGTTTTATCCCCATCTAGTGGTGGGATGTATAAATTACAGCTAATCTGCCTGGTAACAGGGATTTTGCAGATAAATTAGTACAAAGTCACATAATACAGCATAATACAGTTTTTAGGGTAAAAAGTGTTTTTAAGCAGTGCCCACACACATGTAGTGGGACGCTGCAAAAGGAGTGTAAAAGAAGGAAGGAATCAGAGGTCCAGTGGGGGGGGGGGGGGGACAAGCAAAAGACGCTGAAAAGGGGTGGGGGGGGGGAAAGGGTGAGAGATAGAGGATAGTGGGAAGAAGAAAATAAAATTGCCAAAACCAAAAAGAAGGAAAGAAAATTCAAGGCTGCTCACACCCAGTAGAACCAAGGTTCAACCGGCCTGACTAGCAGGCCACAACAAATCGTAGATGCACGGAAAAAAAGAGAAGCCAGTGGAGCGCCACGTGTTGAAAAGAAAATAAGAAATAAATAACCAATAAATGTGGCTAATCAAGACCTACAGGGCCATCCTAAAGATATTGAGAAGGGAGGCCATATGGTGTGAAGCCAATTAAAGTAGTAAAAATTAATGATTAAAATTTTTTTACATTTAGAAATATAGTTAAAAACAATACTAAAAGTGAGTACAGATCAATTACTATATTACTCAGTAATATATGCACACAATAATGTGTGTTACTCACTTCACCAGAGGGGGTGGCGCAAGATAAACTTAAGACACTTGACACCAGACCCCCCCTCGCCAAGAACGCCTGTAGAATGTTACTTCACCTGTCGTCATATTGATTAATGATCCGATGGACTTCAGATGTAGCACAGGTAACTTTTATTGTATTCAGCTCAACGCAGTTTGAGGCAAGTAAAGACCCCTTCCGAGCATATTGCAATACAGGTAAACAAGTAATTATCAACAATTTGTAGCTGGTCACATTAAGTAGAGCGTCCCACGTTCTGGACCACCCACTCCGGTCACGTGACCCCGAATCGGAACGCACACACATCCGATCCTACTCCATTATTCAGAAACCAACAGATAAACACATAGATAATGATTGGGTACAATCTATACAATAGATATGGCAGTCGGGCCACATTGTTGGCCGAGCCCCCACCTACTTGGGCGGCTCTGGGGTCTGTAAAAGCGCATTGAATGTTGACTTCCGGTCACGTGGTGTTGGAGGCCAGACCTGCTTTCCACTAGTGAAATGCATAGCGTCCGTAGTGCAGCATCAAATATACTTGGGAAAATTAAAGAATCATTGAAAACAAGTGACCCACTAATGGGTAGGTATAAATACCATATCTATATACAATAAGGAAGAGGGGAAAATAAAATAAAGTAAAAAATGTATAAAAGACTCAAAGCTTCCGCATTCCACAGTGGAGCGCAAGGAGGATTTTCATTTAAATGTACAGGGAATCAAACAAGTCACACACTAGGACAATGGCCTGGTCTAATAAATAGAGGGAATGAAAGGAATAAATACGGGGGGTGGATATAGCAGTACATATCCGTGAATAAATACAAAAATAAAAAATAATAAAAATACTCATGCAATTAGAATAAAACACTTGGTATTGGTATTTTCCATGCCCTAAATATACAGTGGATATAAAAAGTCTACACACCCCTGTTAAAATGTCATGTTTTTGTGCTGTAAAAAAAGGAGACAAAGAAAAATCATTTCTGAACTTTTTCCATCTTTAATCTGACCTATAAACTGTACTACTCAATTGAGAAACAAATTTAAATCTTTTAGGTGGAGCGAAGAAAACAAAACAAAACTAAAATATTGTGGTTGCATAAGTGTGCACACCCTCTTATAACTGGGGATGTAGCTGTGTTCAGAATTAAGCAATCACATTTAAAATCATGTTAAATAGGAGTCAGCATACACCGGCCATCATTTAACGTGCCTCTGATTAACCCCAAATAAAGTTTAGCTGCTCTAGTTGGTCTTTCCTAAAATTTTCTTAGTCGCATCCCACAGCAAAAGCCATGATCCACAGAGAGCTTCCAAAGCATCAGAGGGATCTCATTGTAAAAAGGTATTAGTCAGGAGAAGGGTACAAAAGAATTTCCAAGGCATTAGATATACCATGGAACACAGTGAGGACAGTCATCATCAAGTGGAGAAAATATGGCACAACAGTGACATTACCAAGAACTGGACGTCCCTCCAAAATTGATGAAAAGACAAGAAAACTGTATTAGTTTAAGGGTGTGCACACTTATGCAACCATATTATTTTATTTTTATATTTTTTCTTCCCTCTACCTAAAAAATTTCAGTTTGTTTTTCCATTGAGCTGGAAAATACCAAACGCAACGATAGGGTTACAAACAATTAAGATAAAAAAATACCAAAGATCTTGAAATGGACATAATTTAGCCCTAAATGTATATAAGGATCATGCCAACATAGCATGATCCCCATATTTACTGATAGGTGCAAATGTAAATAACGGTGATAAAAAATGAATATATATAGTGTGGTAATGTGAACAGTGCTGGAAAGTGTGTTGTCCCACTTCAGGTACCTCAGATGGGTGAGACAGATAAAATCCAGAGAGTGGCAGTAGTCTCAGCAAAGCATAGTTTGCTGAGGCATTTTTGTATACATTTTCTGGGCTGGATTTTACTTGGACTGGTGGCTAGGCTTGGTAGAGGGAGTTGCCAGTCCACACCCTTCCAGTATGGGTTTTCCTTTCTACCTGAGGTGATCGCAGGTGAGGCCTGCTGTAATCAGGCTGGCATAAAGCGCCTCAGAGTAGGTCAGTCTGAGGAGGGAGACAAGTGTGTGTGATACTGGAGCAGAGGCTCTGTGTGTGGTCTCAGTCAGGAGGACTGAGGGGCCACAAGGCTAGGCGAAGCCTGATCTCTCCCCTGTGTGGACTGATGCTTTATGAGTGGAACCTGCTAAGGCTTGGAGCCTGAGACCCTGACACTAAGCAGTACTTAGAAGTGAGTCAGGGAAGCCTATATGTTTAGGTAGAGCCCAGACGGCCAGGAGTTTATTTTGTAAAACTGTTTATGTTTACGTGGACGTGCCGCAATAAAACACAGTTTTGGCCCTTAAATCCTGGTGTCTGTGAAGATGTTTGTGAGTATGACCCCCTGAAAGAGAGCTACTTACATATGGTGGAGGATGCGACAATGACCTCGTGACTATGAGCCAAGAACAGCAGGTTCTCAGGATGCGGTTGGATGCAGAGGTGGTGTATGCTGTTGCGAAGGGCAACCGACGGGAAGAGAGTGAGATAGAGAGCAGTGCGGCTCTCAAGAGTTCAAGTGTTTTCTGCCAAGGTGTACTGAGTCCTAGAGAGGATGTGCGAAGATGCCATAATGCTGTTGCTAAGAGGAACCAACCATTTCAGCATGCAGCTGTTCGGCAACAGAAACAGAGCTGCTGGAGATGTCGCCAAGTGGGAAGGTGTGCACCTGATTGTCCTATGACTAGGAATCAAAGATGGGAGGTTCACAACATCCCGGAAAAGGATGATGTCTACTGTGGAGATGGACGTATCGCACGTGAGAGGGACGAAGCCGAGGCGACATCGGGTAAGATCGTTCCTGTAATTGCTGGTGTAGCAGACCACGTGACAGTGAGCACGGCTCTGGAGGTTGGGCATGTGACTGACCGGGGCCCTGGTACCTCAGAGACCGTGAACTGTGGTGTGAGCCAGCCGCAGTTGCTATATGCTAGGCCAGGAGGTGTTGAGACACTGGGACTAGAGAATGCACCGAAAATGTGCAACATTGTGGTGAATGGCAGTTCAGTCCAGGCGTTGTTGGACGGAAGGTGCCAGGTGAGCCTGGTACATGCCAGCTTGGTAGCTGGTGTGAGACAGTGACAGGTCTCACTCAGGTTAGAGGCAAGGAAGGGGTGGATAGTTCGGTCCACACCCCTGTTCCACCACAAGTGAGAGAAGCTGGAGGTAATCAGCCTAGCACAAAGCACCTCCCAGAGTGTCAGAAAGGGGTAGTGTGTTACCTGTGGACAGAGGCCTGGAGGCTCTGTCTGTGTGGTCTCAGCTGGGCAAGGCTGAGGGACCACAAGGCTGTGAGATAGCCTGGAGTTGGGGGACACAGCGACGCCTGGGAGGGTCGCAGGGCCATAGTCAGGCAGACTACTGAGCCCCAATCCCCCACAAGAAATACTGAACTGGAGACAGTGGGCGTACTGTGCTCTGTACAGCCAGGAGGCTGTGGGACATTGGCTGACAAAAGCTGCATGAGTTCACAGGGTGTGAACTGGGCCCTAGGTGAGTCAGGAAACTTTATGTTTAGTTAGAGCCTGGACGGGCGAGTGTTTATTATTTTGTCATTTTATTGTTGCTGGTGTTGAACAATAAATACACGGTTTGGACCTGAAACTTGGTGTCCTAAAGGCGTATCTGTGAGAATGACCCCCGGAGAAGGGCTAACCCCCCCCACAATTGGTGTCGGATGCGGGCAGGTGTCCCTGCTGAGAAGTAAAAGTGCTGGAAGCCTGCTAGTTTGCAGAGCAGAGACTGCTGGTGTTAAACTGGACATTTTTTTTTCTGTGGTGCAAACAGTGCAAGATTTAAAGGGCCAGAAGCCCAGTACAAGAGACTGAGCAGTGGAAATGGATGAAAAATGGTATAGCCCGTGGGAGAAATCCTGCGAGTTAGTGATCGGCGGAATCCCGCTGGGGGTCATTCTAGACTCCCGCCAGCAAGTGTCTCGGGTCCTGCCTGAAATTCTGGACTTTGTAACAAGGGGGCCAGAGACAAAAACTACGGTGTCACTGACCTTTGTGACGGACTATGGCTCTGTGCAATGGGAGCTGTTAAAATGTGAGACACTGGAAGTGGAATTTGTACTGGGCAAGGACTTTCCATTGTTTGGGCAGTTGTGGAGCGGAGTTCCTGATAAAAGGCAAAGATATGCCGTTGCCAAGGGCAACCGTCGGGAAGACAAAGAGGTGAAGAGCGGTGCGGTTCTCAGGAGTGCATATCTTCCCTGCGACTGTGTCCGGAGTCCTAGAGAGGAAGTGCGGAGGTGCAGTAAGGCTGTTGCTAGGAGCAACCACAACCTTGATGAGTCCGCGGGAGAGGATGTCACTGCTTTACCAGAATGGTTGATTACAAAGGGTAAGACTGTTCCTGTTATTAACCATGTGGCAGAGCCAGTGACAGTGAGCCGGCGGCAGGGGATATCTGCTGGGCCGGTAGGTGATAAGTCACACAGAGAAAAAACTGTGTCTGGACAAGCGGATAAGCCGGCTGTGATGGCTCCCTCGCAGAAACCCGCAGGGGAGAAGGTTTCTGGGCTTCCTCAGTTGCCCATGACCAAAGCTAGTTTTGGGATGACAAGGATCCGGGATCCCATGCTAGCCAGGGTGAGAGGTAGCACAATATTGAAACCAGAGACTGATAAAATATTAAAGGTGCTGGACAGTCGTGCGGATAAGGACTATCCACTGATTTTCACTGAGCGTGAGACTCCAATGAGAACAGAGACTGATGAACTTGATGTTACAGATACGCTCATGCATGAGGGAGTGTTGGGCCGTGATATCGGTTTGTTGCTGTGGGGTAAGGTAGACACTTCTGCAGATAGTGACGAAACTCCTGCAGAACCTGTACCTGTCCCTTTAAGTGAGGATCTAAGGGAGCTGCACTTTGACCTGCATGGGGAAAGAATATTGACCATTGGAAACAATGGTGCTGGTCAAGTGCAAGGTGATGGTGACAAAAGTGCGGAAATGCATAAGGAAAATATGATGTCATATGAAATATGTGGTGACAGCGATATAACTTTTCCGTTGCAGGTTGTGGTCAGGGGAGAAGCGCCCCCTGGTGGTAAAAATGTAAATGATGATGAAACTTTCTTTTCTGCATCTGCTATGTTTCATGAAGCGCGATATGACGTAATCAAAAGGTTTGAAGATGTGCATATAAGTAGTGTGGAGCAAAGCCCAGCTCCAGCTCAGTGTTTGAAGGTGCAGGAAAATATGATAGGGTTAGAGGGTGTACCGCACGTACCAGAGGTGGAAATGCAGTCTCCACAATGTTGGTCAGTTACTAAGGAAGTGTCCCAGGTGGGGATTAGCTCATCGGTGCCCCTAGAGGTCAGAATTAATAATGACACGAGCGGTATAGGTGACGTATGTGCTGTGACCGACTCAGAGAGTGAAGCTACCATGTCAAGGTCCTGCGAAACAAAGGTGGTTACTAGTAGCGACCAGACAGTTATATTTGACGAGATGGGAATTAAGTCGGGTGACATCAGCCTAGGGTCTGAAGCCCATATCCAGACAGTTGTAGGTGACCTGACACGACCGTACAGCTGCAAACAGGAGGATGATCTCTCTCTCTCCTCACGCTCCCTAGAAACGTTAGAGACGGGACTAGCTGTCTTCACAGAGCAACTGAAGAAAATTTCAGAAAGGGCAAAGAAAGAGAATGGTGATACTCCTACATCTGCTGCAGCAGAGCCGAGCAAGGAGCAGCTGGAACCGGAGGCCAAAAAGCGGGGCACTTTCCACAAGCTTGTGCAAAAAGCTGAAAAGAAACTGCTGAAAAACATGGAGTTGGTGGTTCAGCGCCTGGAGAAACAGGGTGTGACTTACAAAAAGGTGGAAAAAACAAAGAACAAACTTCAGCGAGGATTGGATGATCTGATGGTGGACCTGGACCACCAGAAGCAAGTTATGTCTAATCCAGCGAAGAAACAGGAGAAGTGTGACTGGCTCCTAGCTGAAGAGAAATGCATCTCTGCTCGATATGGTGAAAAAAGTGACCAAACAGAGACTGATGCTTGGGAAAAGGAGACCAAGGCCCTCTCCTTGGCTAAAGCCCTGGAAGAAGTGCTTGAGGAGCATGCTGAATTGGAGAGGCTGAACAAGCAACTCAGAGCAGAGACTGAAAATCTCATGAGCTTAAAAGATGAGTTGGAGAAATCTAAGTGTGCTCTCGAGCAGCAGGTAGAAGGTGAGAAACCTGAAGAGGAGAGTTCTCTGGAAGACGTCAAGAAGCCAGAGCCTGTTAAAAATGGGACTGGAGAGGGTGGCACTGTGGTGCTGGCTGTGGCAGAGAAGATGGAAGATGCTTCTGCTAAACCAGTTGATGGGGCTGATGTAGATGCCGAAGACCACAGACCCGTGGTAGCGTGTAGCCTAGGCCTGGAAGATGTCCCCTCTGCATACAAGGCCTTCCAAATAGCCAGCAGGCTGCTGGGGAAGAAGTACAAGGAGGTGAACGATCAGTTTTCGCATCCGGGCTATAACAATGGCCTGTATCTCCTGACTCCTCCACAAAATGAGAACAGGGTCCTGGGTGAGCCTCTGGAGAAAATAAAAGAAGACGAGGAGTCTGCTGAAGACCCTGGTGCCTCCTGCCTCAATGAGAAAGAGGGGGAGGGGTTAACAGGGCAAGTGTATGGTGCCATGTCCGAGAAGGATGAGAAGGCGGTCAAAGAGACTGGAGACTTCAAGAAGACAAAGACTGAAAAAGTTAAGGCCGATATGTTGGTTGACATGAAGTCCCCAGGTTCTACAGAGGCCAAAGTTAAGCCAAAGGGAGCCACGGCCGAAGTGGAAAAAGCCGCTAAAGAAACAGAGGTTTCTAAAACTGCCATAGTAGCTGGGGTAACTACTGTTGGAAAGAAGGAAGAAGTGACCCAGATGCACTTAAAAGAAGCGAGTAGGGGCAAGCATGCTCTGCTGAAGGAGCCCTGCAAAGCAAAGGAGAAAGTCTCGGGATATAACCATGACTGGGAACAGTTCAGGCAAGAGCTGCAGCAGTCCCAAAAAGGACGTGAGGCGCATGTACAGGAGCCAGAGGATCTAAAAAGAGAGAGAGATCAAAATATACGACTGCGCATCATCACTCGGGAAAGAGTAAGAAAAGAGTATCTGGCCATGAGATGGGCACATGAGGCCTTTAGGCAGTTTCGGTTAGGCAAGATGTTGGTTTTGGTGATAAACCAAGCTCTGATGGCGTGGGTCTGGCAGAACAAAGGGAAGGTACGTGTCACCGAGGTTCCTGGCCTCGGTGAAATAAGAACCGGTAATTTTCTGTGTCAGCGGCAGCTAGTGCTCGCTGACACTGGGTTACTTAGTGTGGCTGTAAAGCCAATCTGGGCCGGTTCTTATTGGGAGCAGCCAAAGAGCAGGGTGGGTGGCTGTTCCCCACGTCCAGGCCAGGTCGATACCCTCTCACCAGCCTCCCGTGGTTATGCAGGTGTTCACCCTCACGGGCTTGAACAAAGGGGGGGGATATGTGAGACAGTGACAGGTCTCACTCAGGTTAGAGGCAAGGAAGGGGTGGATAGTTCGGTCCACACCCCTGTTCCACCACAAGTGAGAGAAGCTGGAGGTAATCAGCCTAGCACAAAGCACCTCCCAGAGTGTCAGAAAGGGGTAGTGTGTTACCTGTGGACAGAGGCCTGGAGGCTCTGTCTGTGTGGTCTCAGCTGGGCAAGGCTGAGGGACCACAAGGCTGTGAGATAGCCTGGAGTTGGGGGACACAGCGACGCCTGGGAGGGTCGCAGGGCCATAGTCAGGCAGACTACTGAGCCCCAATCCCCCACAAGAAATACTGAACTGGAGACAGTGGGCGTACTGTGCTCTGTACAGCCAGGAGGCTGTGGGACATTGGCTGACAAAAGCTGCATGAGTTCACAGGGTGTGAACTGGGCCCTAGGTGAGTCAGGAAACTTTATGTTTAGTTAGAGCCTGGACGGGCGAGTGTTTATTATTTTGTCATTTTATTGTTGCTGGTGTTGAACAATAAATACACGGTTTGGACCTGAAACTTGGTGTCCTAAAGGCGTATCTGTGAGAATGACCCCCGGAGAAGGGCTAACCCCCCCACACTGGCAACAATCATGCGGATAGTAAGGACTATCCGGTGGCTCTCATTGAGTGTGAGACTCCAGCGGGAACTGGGACTTATAAGTTTGGGGTTGCAAACAAGCTTGCGCATGATGTCGTTTTGGGCCATGATTTCCCCTTGTTTTGGGAGTTGTGGAGTAATGGAGACACTTCTGCAGAGAGTGCAAAAACTCCTGCAGAACTTGTACCTGTCCCTATAAGTGAACGTGTAAGGAAAAGGACCATTGAAAACAGTGATGCAGTTGAAGTGAAAAATGAAAATGTGAGGTCATGTGAAGTATATGATGACATGCCTTTTCCCTTTCAGGATGTGATCAGGAGAGAAGTGCCCTCTCCTGGTAAAAATATATGTGATACAAAAATTCTGGTTAATGTTTTGAGCCCAGAGGGTGTACCACACGTACCAGAGGTGGATATGCAGTACCCACAGGGTTTTATGGTTGCTGGGGAAGTGTCCAATGTGGGGATTAGCGCATCGGTGCCCCTAGAAGTCAGAACTGATCATGATGACACAAGTAATATAAGTGACGCATGTGCCGTGGCCGATAGCAACCCAGAGAGAGAGGCTGCCATGTCGAGGTCCTGCCAAATTGACGTAGTTACGGGTAGCAACCAGACGATAGTTGTACCTGACGTGACTAGAGTTGAGTGGGGAGACGTCAGCCTAGTGACTGAGACCTATACCCAGGCAGTGGTAGATGACCAGATGTGTCAGTACAGCTGCAAGCAGAAAGAGATGAGTGAGCTGAAGGATCTACTGCCTAAAAGCCAAGTTAAGAGTAAATGTTCCAAAGAAGCACAGAAAACTGCGGTAGACATGGACAATCTGCTTAAAGAGACTCTGGGTAGAACCCCCACAGGGTGTCCAAAAGAGAATGGTGGTACTTCTATATCTGCTGCTGCAGCAGAGCAAAGCGGGGAGCAGCTGGAACAGGAAGCCAAAGAGCGGGGCGCTTCCATCACATCACAAAACCAAGAACAAACTTCAGCGAGAATTGGATGATCTGACGATGGACCTGGACCACCAGAGGCAAATTATGTCTCATATAGAGAAATACGGCTCGGCCCGATATGCTGAAGAAAGTGACCGAGCCGAGGCTGATGCTCGGGAGAAGGAGACCAAGGTCCTCTCCTTGGTTAGAGCCCTTGAAGAAGCGCTTGAGGAGCGAGGTAAATGTGAGAGACTGAATAAGCAACCCAGAGCAGAGATGGAGAATCTCATGAGCTCAAAGGATGACGTCAGGAAGAACGTCTATGAGTTGGAGAAGACTAAGCTTGATGAGTTAGAGACAAGAGCTTCTCGAGATGACAGGTTGGCTCAATCAAAGGAAAATGAGAAACCTGAAGAGGAGCATCCTCTGAAAGATGTCAAGAAGTCAGAGCCTGTTAGGAATGGGCCTGAAGATGGTGGCACTGCACTGCCGGCTGAGGCAGAGAAGATGGAAGAAGTTTCTTCTGAACAAGGTGATGAAGCTGATGTGGAGGCAGAAGTCAAGACATCCATGGCAGTGAGTAGCCAGGAACGGGTCATGAAAGATGTCTCCTCTGCCGTCAATGCCTCCCAGAAAGCCAGCGGTCTGCTGGGGAAGAAATATGAGGAGACAGACGGCCAGCATACAGATGTTGTCTACTACTGTGAGATGGCTTTCCTAGAGCCTGCCCGAAAGGAGAACAATATCCTGGGTGACCCTCTGGAGGGAATGCCAGAAGATGAAGAGTCTGAGGACCCTGGTGTCTCCAGTACCTCCAACCTTAATGAGAAAGAGGAGGAGGGTTTAAGAATGCAAGTATATGCCGTGTCCGAGAAAGATGAGAAAGCCAACAAAGGGAATGAAAACTCCCAAAGAGACTCAAAGGCTGAAGAAGCTAAGGCCGATGAGTGGGAGAAATTCTCAGATGTACCAGAGACCAAAGATAAGGCTGAAGAAGAGTCTGCCAAAGTGGGAAGAGCTACTGAAGAAGCAGAAGACTCTGAAACTGAAGCCAAACATGAGCTAAACCCTGTCGGGAGTAAAGAAAAAAGAGAAGTGTTATCTGTTGATAGAAGAAAGAAACAAAGCGAGTGTGAACACCAGGTGACACCAAAGCGGCTAAAGGGTGGTATAAAACTGACCAGCCGGATCTCCAACAAAAGAAGGAGGCGGGAGCTCCTCATTGAAAACACTGCTATAAAGATTGCGGAAGTTAGAGGTCGTGGACCTAAGAAGAAATCTGGAAAAGGAGCAAGCCAGAAAGCTAAGAAAAAGTTCTCCAGCAAAGAGGAGAAGGAGGAGTCCCTTAGACTCTAAGGGATTAATAAATCCCCAGACCTCCGGTACAGTGGGGTGAACAGTGCTGGAAGGTGTGTTGTCCCACTTCAGGTACCTCAGTTGGGTGAGACAGATAAAATCCAGAGAGTGGCAGTAGTCTCAGCAAAGCATAGTTTGCTGAGGCATTTTTGTATACATTTTCTGGGCTGGATTTTACTTGGACTGGTGGCTAGGCTTGGTAGAGGGAGTTGCCAGTCCACACCCTTCCAGTACGGGTTTTCCTTTCTACCTGAGGTGATAGCAGGTGAGGCCTGCTGTAATCAGGCTGGCATAAAGCGCCTCAGAGTAGGTCAGTCTGAGGAGGGAGACGTGTGTATGATACTGGAGCGGAGGCTCTGTGTGTGGTCTCAGTCAGGAGGACTGAGGGACCACAAGGCTAGGCGAAGCCTGATCTCTCCCCTGTGTGGACTGATGCTTTATGAGTGGAACCTGCTAAGGCTTGGAGCCTGAGACCCTGACACTAAGCAGTACTTAGAGGTAAATCAGGGAAGCCTATATGTTTAGGTAGAGCCTAGACGGGCAGGAGTTTATTTTATAAAACTGTTTATGTTTATGCGGACGTGCCGCAATAAAACGCAGTTTTGGCCCTTAAATCCTGGTGTCTGTGAAGATGTCTGTGAGTGTGACCCCCTGAAAGAGAGTTACCCCTTACAATAGGTTATTCTTAATGACTCTATCTAGGAGGTGACTCTTACAGGTAAAAACGCCTTGTATTGTTGTTATTGTTATTATTTATATAAAACCTTATGTTTTGCTCAAAGAGGTTTCAATTTCTTCTGGTTTTAGATTCCATACTCATTTAATAGTGACTATACTCTAAAGTTTCATTTAAACCAAATGGGGAAAGGGTGTTGAACCTATAGATCCAATACATTTCTGTTCTGCACATCTGGGAGTAGGATTTAGATACTGCATCTATAGGGGTCAATTTTAGGCCCGAGAAATTGCCTATGTGTGTTTCAGAAAAATGTTTGGACACCCCATGTTTCAAGTACTGCCGCTGAATATTGGAACAATGTTGATTGAGTCTTTCCCTCACTGTTTGGGTGGTGCGGCCTATATATTGTAGGCCACAAGGGCACTCCAACATATAGACAACATACCTGGAGTTTCAGTTTATGTAGTGCTTAAGGGGAATAGATCCCCCGGTATTAGAGACAGTCACTACATTGATATTGTCAGAAATACTGAAACAACACATGCATCGTTTGGAGCCACATCTAAAGGAACCCTTAGGTGGCCCCTACACAGTTGTCATTGGAGGGGCCCGGGTTTTGGACAGTGAATTTAGGACAAGAGGGCTCTAGTATATTTTTTAAAAGTATGGGCGAGTCGAAAAGTGATACTGGGTTTGGTTGGAATGATCTTGCCAATGACTGGATCTTGGTGGAGAATTGACCAGTGTTTTTGAAGAGTCATTTTGATAGAGTTGTGGAGGGAATTATACCTAGTGAAGAAATTCAACTGTACATCCCGTGATTCTGTTTTAGGAATAATGGTACGAGGTTTCCAACAGTCTACCTGACTCTCTTTCAGAATTCGGGACCTGGAGTCTCGTACAAGCTGTTTCGGATACCCCTTGTCCCTAAATCTTTTTTGTAAATATTACAAAAAAGATGCTATGCGATTTTCACGCAGCCCTATTCATTTCTATGGGGCCTGCGTTGCATGAAAAATGCAGAATATCCTATATAATAAAAGCCCTGTGTACGTGCTGTCCGTTCGTGTGTGCCGATTTTTACACTGGGCATGCGCAGGGGGCGACCAATCAGGACACAGCGCGCTGCACTGCCCACAAACCCCTTCTGGCCCCTCTGCCATGGCACTCACAGCCCAGCAACTTCCATTCCCCGTGGGCTCTGTGAGGAGAATAGTGGCAGCTGGGGGCGGCTCCATGGTCTGGCTCAGTGCTGGGGCAGCTGCATGGCGCTGACTGTCACACAAGATGGGCTCCTGTCTTCCTCTCCGCTCCGTACCTCGGTCAGAGCTGCAGACTGTGGAGCGGAGATGCAGGTGCCCTGCTAGCCGGCGACAAGGGAAGGAAAACCGGTGTCTTCCAGCTCCATCATCCCTTTCAGCTGACACCCCGCATCTCCAACATCGCTCCAACAACGGGGTGCACAGAAAATTACCAGCCCAGCAGCAGCACCTCCCTGGCACCCAGGCACCACCCTCTGAGATTTGATAGACAGCTGGCGCAGCCAATTAATTACCGCCTCCCTAGAGACCAGACGCTGCCTCAAACACCTATAGAGGCGTGGCTACGTGGTTTCAATGACAGACCTGGACCAATGAGCCAATCAGAGGCCAGGAGAGGCGGGATGAAATTTAAGGGATGATGTCATCTCGAGCATGGTGAGGTTGCTTAAAGGGAAGGGGTATCAGTGGGTGGGGGGTAATGCCGGGCAGACAGAGGGATTATTCCGAGAAAAATGCCTCTGGAGGCTAAGATGACATGAAAATAGGATATTCATTTTTATCTGAATATATGATCTTGACCATGTTCCATTTCATTTTAGAGGAAAGGATGGCTGAGACTTTGCAGTGTGATGATTGATGTGGGCGTCGCGCTGGTGTGAGCGGTGCAGGCTGCGTGTGTAGAGCCGTGTGCCGATTGTTCGGCGCGCCGCGCACACACAGTTTAATTATCGGCACATGGACACGGAGCATGCACACAGGGCTTTTATTATTATAGATTGTGTTTGAGGGAATCAATGGTACAAGCTATCTATACTAATAAAAGTCCTGTGTATGTGCTCAGGGCTGGTGTCCGTGTGTGCCGATTATAGAAGTGCGCATGCGCAGCGGACGGACACACACACACAGGCCAATCCAGGTCGCAGAGCCGGGCTCGGGGGCACAGCGGCGGGACAGCAGTGCTCAGGGAGGAGGACGCTGGGAGCCGGGCACAGCGGCTTTCAGAGTTATACTCTGCCCGGAGCGCACACACTCCACGGACACTACATGTGCAGCATCCTATTGTAATGGCAGGGGGGGGCAGTCACTGTATTGCACCGGCCCCGCTCACTTACTACATGGTGGGGCGGGCGGCCAGGCACTGGTAGCGTAACTCACTAAGTGACGCCCCTGCTCCGCCCACTGCATGAATGAAGCAGGCGGCGCAGGCGCATGACCTAGTGAGTTACGCTGCCAGTGCCTGGCCGCCCGCCCGGCCTCCTGCCTCACCATGTAGTAAGTAAAGAAGTGAAGATCATTATTATTATTACAGTTATTCAAAGTATTACTACTCTGAGCGGGGCCGGTGCAATACAGTGACTGCACCGGGCCCCGCTGCCATTACATTCACACTAAACAGCGACACTGTTATGGGGGGGATCTGTGGATGACACATAGCATAAGATGCTATGTGTCATCCACAGATACCCCCATAAAAGTGTCACCCACAGTCCCCAATAAGTGTCAGCCACACACCAGCCCCATAACAGTGTCATCCACATATACCCCCATAACAGTGTCAGCCACAGACCAGCCCCATAACAGTGTCATCCACAGATACCCCCATACCAGTGTCATCCACAGATACCCCCATACCAGTGTCAGCCACAGACCCCAATAAGTGTCAGCCACAGATACCCCCATAACAGTGTCAGCCACAGACCCCAATAAGTGTCAGCCACAGACCCCCATAAGTGTCAGCCACAGACCAGCCCCATAACAGTGCCATCCACAGATCCCCCATAACAATGCCATCCACAGATCCCCCATAACAGTGCCATCCACAGATCCCCCATAACAGTGCCATCCACAGATCCCCCATAACAGTGTCATCCACAAATCCCCCCATAACAGTGTCATCCACAAATCCCCCCATAACAGTGTCATCCACAAATCCCCCCATAACAGTGTCATCCACAGATCCCCCATAACAGTGTCCTCCACAGATCCCCCATAACAGTGTCCTCCACAGATCCCCCATAACAGTGTCCTCCACAGATCCCCCATAACAGTGTCCTCCACAGATCCCCCATAACAGTGTCCTCCACAGATCCCCCATAAGTGTCCTCCACAGATCCCCCATAACAGTGTCCTCCACAGATCCCCTATAACAGTGTCCTCCACAGATCCCCTATAACAGTGTCATCCACAGATCCCCCATAACAGTGTCATCCACAGATCCCCCATAACAGTGTCATCCACAGATCCCCCATAACAGTGTCATCCACAGTTCCCCCATAACAGTGTCATCCACAGTTCCCCCATAACAGTGTCATCCACAGTTCCCCCATAACAGTGTCATCCACAGATCCCCCCCATAACAGTGCCATCCACAGATCCCCCCATAACAGTGCCAGCCACAGATCCCCCCCATAACAGTGCCATCCACAGATCCCCCCCATAACAGTACCATTCACAGATACCCCCATAACAGTATCATTCACAGATACCCCCATAACAGTATCATTCACAGATACCCCCATAACAGTGTGATCCACAGATCCCCCATCACAGTGCCAGCACTGCTGTTCTAGCGCCCGTTATTGTAACGTGCTTAATGTCTAGTAGAATATAAATCAATACTATAATCGGAAATGGTTGTAGCTGTGTAGATAATAATAAACTTTATTGTGTGGTACGGTGAACAGAAAAGTGTATGGTAAAGTCCTGGAAGGGGTGTATATCCCACTCAGCTTCCTCAACTGGGTGAGGTAAATAAAATGTAGAAGGTTAAAATGGTCTCAGCAATGGTTAGGTTGCTGAGACCGTTTTGTTAAGTTTATGGGCTGGATTTTATTGGACTGGGAGAAGGTAGGCTTGGTAGAGGGACCTCCCCAGTCCATCCCATTCCAGGGCAGGTTTTCCCCTATCCTGAGGGATCCCCAGATGACGCAGCTGGGGTTGTTAAGGGGAAATAAAACACAGTGCCATCCACAGATTCCTCCTATAACAGTGCCATCCACAGATCCCCCCATAACAGTGCCATCCACAGATCCCCCCATAACAGTGCCATCCACAGATCCCCCCCCATGGCAGTGCCATCCACAGATCCCCCCCATAACAGTGTCATCCACAGATCCCCCCATAACAGTGTCATCCACAGATCCCCCATAACAGTGTCATCCACAGATCCCCCATAACAGTGCCATCCACAGATCCCCTCCATAACAGTGCCATCCACAGATCCCCTCCATAACAGTGCCATCCACAGATCCCCTCCATAACAGTGCCATCCACAGATCCCCTCCATAACAGTGCCATCCACAGATCCCCTCCATAACAGTGCCATCCACAGATCCCTCCTATAACAGTGCCATCCACAGATCCCTCCTATAACAGTGCCATCCACAGATCCCCCATAACAGTGCCATCCACAGATCCCCCCATAACAGTGCCATCCACAGATCCCCCATAACAGTGCCATCCACAGATCCCCCCATAACAGTGCCATTCCACAGATCCCCCATAACAATGTCATCCACAGATCCCCCATAACAGTGTCATCCACAGTTCTCCCATAACAGTGTCATCCACAGTTCTCCCATAACAGTGTCATCCACAGATCCCCCATAACAGTGTCATCCACAGATCCCCCATAACAGTGCCATCCACAGGATCCCCCCATAACAGTGCCATCCACAGATCCCCCCATAACAGTGCCATCCACAGATCCCCCATAACAGTGCATCCACAGATCCCCATAACAGTGCCATCCACAGATCCCCCATAACAGTGTCCATCCACAGATCCCCCCCCATAACAGTGTCATCCACAGAACCCCCATAACACTGTGTCATCCACAGATCCCCCATAACAGTGCCATCCACAGGATCCCCCCGTAACAGTGCCATCCACAGATCCCCCATAACAGGACCATTCACAGATACCCCCATAACAGTGTGCCATCCACAGATCCCCCATACAGTGTCATCCACAGATCCCCCCATAACAGTATCATCCACAGATCCCCCCATAACAGTATCATCCACAGATCCCCCCATAAACAGTATCATCCACAGATACCTCCATAACAGTGCCATCCACAGATCCCCCATAACAGTGCCATCCACAGATCCCCCATAACAGTGCCATCCACAGATCCCCCATAACAGTGCCATCCACAGATCCCCCATAACAGTGCCATCCACAGATCCCCCATAACAGTGCCATCCACAGATCCCCCATAACAGGCCATCCACAGATCCCCCATAACAGTGCCATCCACAGATCCCCCATAACAGTGCCATCCACAGATCCCCCATAACAGTGCCATCCACAGATCCCCCATAACAGTGCCATCCACAGATCCCCCATAACAGTGCCATCCACAGATCCCCCATAACAGTGCCATCCACAGATCCCCATAACAGTGCCATCCACAGATCCCCCATAACAGTGCCATCCACAGATCCCCCATAACAGTGCCATCCACAGATCCCCCATAACAGTACCATTCACAGATACCCCCATAACAGTGTGATCCACAGATCCCCCATCACAGTGCCAGCACTACTGTTCTAGCGCCCGTTATTGTAACAGGCTTAATGTCTAGTAGAATATAAATCAATACTATAATCGGAAATGGTTGTAGCTGTGTAGATAATAATAAACTTTATTGTGTGGTACGGTGAACAGAAAAGTGTATGGTAAAGTCCTGGAAGGGGTGTATATCCCACTCAGCTTCCTCAACTGGGTGAGGTAAATAAAATGTAGAAGGTTAAAATGGTCTCAGCAATGGTTAGGTTGCTGAGACCGTTTTGTTAAGTTTATGGGCTGGATTTTATTGGACTGGGAGAAGGTAGGCTTGGTAGAGGGACCTCCCCAGTCCATCCCATTCCAGGGCAGGTTTTCCCCTATCCTGAGGGATCCCCAGATGACGCAGCTGGGGTTGTTAAGGGGAAATAAAACACAGTGCCATCCACAGATCCCCCCATAACAGTGCCATCCACAGATCCCTCCTATAACAGTGTCATCAACAGATCCCCCATAACACTGTGTCATCCACAGATCCCCCCATAACAGTGCCATCCACAGATCCCCCCCATAACAGTGCCATCCACAGATCCCCCCCATAACAGTGCCATCCACAGATCCCCCCCATAACAGTGTCATCCACAGATCCCCCATAACAGTGTCATCCACAGATCCCCCATAACAGTGTCATCCACAGATCCCCCATAACAGTGCCATCCACAGATCCCCCCATAACAGTGCCATCCACAGATCCCCTCCATAACAGTGCCATCCACAGATCCCTCCTATAACAGTGCCATCCACATATCCCTCCTATAACAGTGCCATCCACAGATCCCCTATAACAGTGCCATCCACAGATCCCCCCATAACAGTGCCATCCACAGATGGCACTGTTATGGGGGGGATCTGCGGATGGCAATGGTCTCAGCAATGGTTAGGTTGTTGAGACAGTTTTGTTAAGTTTATGGGCTGGATTTTATTGGACTGGGAGAAGGTAGGCTTGGTAGAGGGACCTCCCCAGTCCATCCCATTCCAGGGCAGGTTTTCCCCTATCCTGAGGGATCCCCAGATGACGCAGCTGGGGTTGTTAAGGGGAAATAAAACACAGTGCCATCCACAGATCCCCCCATAACAGTGCCATCCACAGATCCCTCCTATAACAGTGTCATCAACAGATCCCCCATAACACTGTGTCATCCACAGATCCCCCCATAACAGTGCCATCCACAGATCCCCCCATAACAGTGCCATCCACAGATCCCCCCCATAACAGTGTCATCCACAGATCCCCCATAACAGTGTCATCCACAGATCCCCCATAACAGTGCCATCCACAGATCCCCCCCATAACAGTGCCATCCACAGATCCCCTCCATAACAGTGCCATCCACAGATCCCTCCTATAACAGTGCCATCCACATATCCCTCCTATAACAGTGCCATCCACAGATCCCCTATAACAGTGCCATCCACAGATCCCCCCATAACAGTGCCATCCACAGATGGCACTGTTATGGGGGGGATCTGTGGATGGCAATGGTCTCAGCAATGGTTAGGTTGTTGAGACCGTTTTGTTAAGTTTATGGGCTGGATTTTATTGGACTGGGAGAAGGTAGGCTTGGTAGAGGGACCTCCCCAGTCCATCCCATTCCAGGGCAGGTTTTCCCCTATCCTGAGGGATCCCCAGATGACGCAGCTGGGGTTGTTAAGGGGAAATAAAACACAGTGCCATCCACAGATCCCCCCATAACAGTGCCATCCACAGATCCCTCCTATAACAGTGTCATCAACAGATCCCCCCATAACACTGTGTCATCCACAGATCCCCCATAAGTGTCATCCACAGATCCCCCATAAGTGTCATCCACAGATCCCCCCATAACAGTGTCATCCACAGATCCCCCCCATAACAGTGTCATCCACAGATCCCCCCCATAACAGTGTCATCCACAGATCCCCCCCATAACAGTGTCATCCACAGATCCCCCCATAACAGTGTCATCCACAGATCCCCCATAACAGTGTCATCCACAGATCCCCCCCATAACAGTGTCATCCACAGAACCCCCATAACACTGTGTCATCCACAGATCCCCCCATAACAGTGCCATCCACAGATCCCCCCATAACAGTGCCATCCACAGATCCCCCCATAACAGTGCCATTCACAGATAACCCCATAACAGTGTGCCATCCACAGATCCCCCCATAACAGTGCCATCCACAGATCCCCCGTAACAGTGCCATCCACAGATCCCCCCGTAACAGTGCCATCCACAGATCCCCCCATAACAGTGCCATCCACAGATCCCCCCGTAACAGTGCCATCCACAGATCCCCTCGTAACAGTGCCATCCACAGATCCCCCCATAACAGTACCATTCACAGATACCCCCATAACAGTGTGCCATCCACAGATCCCCCATAAGTGTCATCCACAGATCCCCCCATAACAGTATCATCCACAGATCCCTCCATAACAGTGTCATCCACAGATCCCCCATAACAGTGCCATCCACAGATCCCCCATAACAGTGCCATCCACAGATCCCCCATAACAGTGCCATCCACAGATCCCCCATAACAGTGCCATCCACAGATCCCCCATAACAGTGCCATTCACAGATACCCCATAACAGTACCATTCACAGATACCCCCATAACAGTGTGATCCACAGATCCCCCATCACAGTGCCAGCACTACTGTTCTAGCGCCCGTTATTGTAACAGGCTTAATGTCTAGTAGAACATAAATCAATACTATAATCGGAAATGGTTGTAGCTGTGTAGACATCCCTAAAATTAAACACTAGAAAATGACTGCCTGATTGGAACGTTAAAACAAAATAATAAACTTTATTGTGTGGTACGGTGAACAGAAAAGTGTATGGTAAAGTCCTGGAAGGGGTGTATATCCCACTTAGCTTCCTCAACTGGATTAGGTAAATAAAATCCAGAAGGTTAAAATGGTCTCAGCAATGGTTAGGTTGCTGAGACAGTTTTGTTAAGTTTATGGGCTGGATTTTATTGGACTGGGAGAAGGTAGGCTTGGTAGAGGGACCTCCCCAGTCCATCCCATTCCAGGGCAGGTTTTCCCCTATCCTGAGGGATCCCCAGATGACGCAGCTGGGGTTGTTAAGGGGAAATAAAACACAGTGCCATCCACAGATCCCCCCATAACAGTGCCATCCACAGATCCCTCCTATAACAGTGTCATCAACAGATCCCCCCATAACACTGTGTCATCCACAGATCCCCCCATAACAGTGCCATCCACAGATCCCCCCATAACAGTACCATTCACAGATACCCCCATAACAGTGTGCCATCCACAGATCCCCCATAAGTGTCATCCACAGATCCCCCCATAACAGTATCATCCACAGATCCCTCCATAACAGTGTCATCCACAGATCCCCCATAACAGTGCCATCCACAGATCCCCCATAACAGTGTCATCCACAGATCCCCCATAACAGTGTCATCCACAGATCCCCCATAACAGTGTCATCCACAGATCCCCCATAACAGTGCCATCCACAGATCCCCCCATAACAGTGCCATCCACAGATCCCCCCATAACAGTGCCATCCACAGATCCCCTCCATAACAGTGCCATCCACAGATCCCCTCCATAACAGTGCCATCCACAGATCCCTCCTATAACAGTGCCATCCACAGATCCCCCCATAACAGTGCCATCCACAGATCCCCTCCATAACAGTGCCATCCACAGATCCCCTCCATAACAGTGCCATCCACAGATCCCTCCTATAACAGTGCCATCCACAGATCCCTCCTATAACAGTGCCATCCACAGATCCCTCCTATAACAGTGCCATCCACAGATCCCCTATAACAGTGCCATCCACAGATCCCCCCATAACAGTGCCATCCACAGATCCCCCATAACAGTGTCATCCACAGATCCCCCATAACAGTGCCATCCACAGATCCCCCCATAACAGTGCCATCCACAGATCCCCCCATAACAGTGCCATCCACAGATCCCCTCCATAACAGTGCCATCCACAGATCCCCTCCATAACAGTGCCATCCACAGATCCCTCCTATAACAGTGCCATCCACAGATCCCTCCTATAACAGTGCCATCCACAGATCCCTCCTATAACAGTGCCATCCACAGATCCCCTATAACAGTGCCATCCACAGATCCCCCATAACAGTGCCATCCACAGATCCCCCCATAACAGTGCCATCCACAGATCCCCCCATAACAGTGCCATCCACAGATCCCCCCATAACAGTGCCATCCACAGATCCCCCATAACAGTGCCATCCACAGATCCCCCATAACAGTGCCATCCACAGATCCCCCATAACAGTGCCATCCACAGATCCCCATAACAGTGCCATCCACAGATCCCCCATAACAGTGCCATCCACAGATCCCCCATAACAGTGCCATCCACAGATCCCCCATAACAGTGCCATCCACACATACCCCATAACAGTACCATTCACAGATACCCCCATAACAGTGTGATCCACAGATCCCCCATCACAGTGCCAGCACTACTGTTCTAGCGCCCGTTATTGTAACAGGCTTAATGTCTAGTAGAATATAAATCAATACTATAATCGGAAATGGTTGTAGCTGTGTAGATAATAATAAACTTTATTGTGTGGTACGGTGAACAGAAAAGTGTATGGTAAAGTCCTGAAAGGGGTGTATATCCCACTCAGCTTCCTCAACTGGGTGAGGTAAATAAAATGTAGAAGGTTAAAATGGTCTCAGCAATGGTTAGGTTGCTGAGACCGTTTTGTTAAGTTTATGGGCTGGATTTTATTGGACTGGGAGAAGGTAGGCTTGGTAGAGGGACCTCCCCAGTCCATCCCATTCCAGGGCAGGTTTTCCCCTATCCTGAGGGATCCCCAGATGACGCAGCTGGGGTTGTTAAGGGGAAATAAAACACAGTGCCATCCACAGATCCCCCCCATAACAGTGCCATCCACAGATCCCTCCTATAACAGTGCCATCCACAGATCCCCCCCCATAACAGTGCCATCCACAGATCCCCCATAACAGTGCGCCATCCACAGATCCCCCATAAGTGTCATCCACAGATCCCCCCCATAACAGTGTCATCCACAGATCCCCCCCATAACAGTGTCATCCACAGATCCCCCCCATAACAGTGTCATCCACAGATCCCCCCCATAACAGTGTCATCCACAGATCCCCCCCATAACAGTGTCATCCACAGATCCCCCCCATAACAGTGTCATCCACAGATCCCCCATAACAGTGTCATCCACAGATCCCCCCATAAGTGTCATCCACAGAACCCCCATAACACTGTGTCATCCACAGATCCCCCATAACAGTGTCATCCACAGATCCCCCCATAACAGTGTCATCAACAGATACCCCCGTAACAGTGCCATCCACAGATCCCCCATAACAGTGCGCCATCCACAGATCCCCCATAAGTGTCATCCACAGATCCCCCCCATAACAGTGTCATCCACAGATCCCCCCCATAACAGTGTCATCCACAGATCCCCCATAACAGTGTCATCCACAGATCCCCCCATAACAGTGTCATCCACAGAACCCCCATAACACTGTGTCATCCACAGATCCCCCATAACAGTGTCATCCACAGATCCCCCCATAACAGTGTCATCAACAGATCCCCCCATAACAGTGCCATCCACAGATACCCCCGTAACAGTGCCATCCACAGATCCCCCCATAACAGTACCATTCACAGATACCCCCATAACAGTGTGCCATCCACAGATCCCCCATAAGTGTCATCCACAGATCCCCCCATAACAGTATCATCCACAGATCCCTCCATAACAGTGTCATCCACAGATCCCCCATAACAGTGCCATCCACAGATCCCCCATAACAGTGCCATCCACAGATCCCCCATAACAGTGCCATCCACAGATCCCCCATAACAGTGCCATCCACAGATCCCCCATAACAGTGCCATTCACAGATACCCCATAACAGTACCATTCACAGATACCCCCATAACAGTGTGATCCACAGATCCCCCATCACAGTGCCAGCACTACTGTTCTAGCGCCCGTTATTGTAACAGGCTTAATGTCTAGTAGAACATAAATCAATACTATAATCGGAAATGGTTGTAGCTGTGTAGACATCCCTAAAATTAAACACTAGAAAATGACTGCCTGATTGGAACGTTAAAACAAAATAATAAACTTTATTGTGTGGTACGGTGAACAGAAAAGTGTATGGTAAAGTCCTGGAAGGGGTGTATATCCCACTCAGCTTCCTCAACTGGATTAGGTAAATAAAATCCAGAAGGTTAAAATGGTCTCAGCAATGGTTAGGTTGCTGAGACAGTTTTGTTAAGTTTATGGGCTGGATTTTATTGGACTGGGAGACGGTCGGCTTGGTAGAGGGACCTCCCCAGTCCATCCCATTCCAGGGCAGGTTTTCCCCTATACTGAGGGATCCCCAGATGAAGCAGCTGGGGTTGTTAAGGGGAAATAAAACACAGTCCAGGCTGTCAGTCTGGGGAGAGTAATGCCTGGGAAAAGTCTAGGAAACTAGCTGCCCTGCTGGCTAGAGAAGCCCGGATTAACCACTTCAGCCCCGCTAGGTGAAACCCCCTTCATGACCAGAGCACTTTTTACACTTCGGCACTACACTACTTTCACCGTTTATCGCTCGGTCATGCAACTTACCATACAAATGAATTTTACCTCCTTTTCTTCTCACTAATAGAGATTTCATTTGGTGGTATTTCATTGCTGCTGGCATTTTTACTTTTTTTGTTATTAATCAAAATGTAACGATTTTTTTGCAAAAAAATGACATTTTTCACTTTCAGCTGTAAAATTTTGCAAAAAAAACGACATCCATATATAAATTTTTCGCCAAATTTATTGTTCTACATGTCTTTGATAAAAAAAAAATGTTTGGGCAAAAAAAAAAAATGGTTTGGGTAAAAGTTATAGCATTTACAAACTATGGTACAAAAATGTGAATTTCCGCTTTTTGAAGCAGCTCTGACTTTCTGAGCACCTGTCATGATTCCTGAGGTTCTACAATGCCCAGACAGTAGAAAAACCCCACAAATGACCCCATTTCGGAAAGTAGACACCCTAAGGTATTCGCTGATGGGCATAGTGAGTTCATAGAACTTTTTATTTTTTGTCACAAGTTAGCGGAAAATGATGATGATTTTATTTTTTTTATTTTTTCTTACAAAGTCTCATATTCCACTAACTTGCGACAAAAAATAAAAAATTCTAGGAACTCGCCATGCCCCTCACGGAATACCTTGGGGTGTCTTCTTTCCAAAATGGGGTCACTTGTGGCGTAGTTATACTGCCCTGGCAATTTAGGGGCCCAAATGTGTGAGAAGTACCTTGCAATCAAAATGTGTAAAAAATGGCCTGCAAAATCCTGAAAGGTGCACTTTGGAATATGTGCCCCTTTGCCCACCTTGGCAGCAAAAAAGTGTCACACATCTGGTATCGCCGTACTCAGGAGAAGTTGGGGAATGTGTTTTGGGGTGTCATTTTACATATACCCATGCTGGATGAGAGAAATATCTTGGCAAAAGACAACTTTTCCCATTTTTTTATACAAAGTTGGCATTTGACCAAGATATTTATCTCACCCAGTATGGGTATATGTAAAATGACACCCCAAAACACATTCCCCAACTTCTCCTGAGTACGGCGATACCAGATGTGTCACACTTTTTTGCAGCCTAGATGCGCAAAGGGGCCCAAATTCCTTTTAGGAGGGCATTTTTAGACATTTGGATCCCAGACTTCTTCTCACGCTTTAGGGCCCCTAAAAAGCCAGGGCAGTATAAATACCCCACATGTGACCCCACTTTGGAAAGAAGACACCCCAAGGTATCCAATGAGGGGCCTGGCAAGTTCATAGAATTTTTATTTTTTTTGCATAAGTTAGCGGAAATTGATTTTTATTTATTTTTTCTCACAAAGTCTCACTTTCCGCTAACTTAGGACAAAAATTTAAATCTTTCATGGACTCAATATGCCCCTCAGCAAATACCTTGGGGTGTCTTCTTTCCAAAATGGGGTCAGTTGTGGGGTGTTTGTACTGCCCTGGCATTTGAGGGTCTCCGCAATCATTACATGTATGGCCAGCATTAGGAGTTTCTGCTATTCTCCTTATATTGAGCATACAGGTAATGAGATATTTTTTTTCCGTTCAGCCTCTGGGCTGAAAGAAAAAAATGAACGGCACAGATTTCTTCATTCGCATCGATCAATGTGGATGAAAAAATCTCTGCCAAAAAAAAAAAATGGAGGGGAAAGGCGTCTGCCAGGACATAGGAGCTCCGCCCTACATCCATACCCACTTAGCTCGTATGCCCTGGCAAACCAGATTTCTCCATTCACATCAATCGATGTGGATGAATAAATCATTGCCGGGATTTTTTTTTATTTTTTTATATATATATATACAAAGTGCTTGCCAAAGCATAGGAACGCCTCCTCAGCTCGTATGCCTCGGCAAACGTATCTGTCACTGCAGAGGAGAAAATCCCGTCTTGCAGCGCCGCATACACCGACTTGCGTGTAATCTGACAGCAGCGCAATGCTTCTGTCAGAATGCACATCAGTGCTGCAGCTAGTCGATCGGTTGGTCCACCTGGAAGGTAAAAAGACAAAAAAAAAAAAAAAAGAAAAAACCAGGCCGCAACGCAATAATTTTATTAACTTTGCAACAGAACATGTAACTTTAACTTTTTTAACTGAACATTAACGTGTTTGCTTACTGGTGTGTTGTTTTTTTGTTTTTTTTTGTTTTTTTACCTTTTATAGAACAAACCTCTCCTTCCCCATGGGTCAATGTGCAAAGCGCAAATCGCCCAAAGATGTGGCGAAGTGCGTTATGCACTTTGTCCCATGTGAAAGGAGACGTTTGCAGCAGCAGTGAGTGAATGGGCCCTAATAGCCCTGTGTGCCTGTCCTGGTGAGATGATCCCTATGCTAATAGTGTACCTGTGAGTGGTACTTCCGGAAACACTCTCCAAAGCATAGGGCAGGGTGGTCCGGACAGTCAGGACAGAAATAGCGGGTGTCACGCCTTATTCCACTCCTGCTACAGACACGACATCTTTTTCGGGGTGACGGTTGGGTTGAGGTACCAGGAACGACATTGGGGAAATGTCGCTCGTGTAGACGGCTAACTACACTGGTGGTTGGGGCCACGGAACCTCCTGGATACAGGAGGTTCTCGATGATCTCTTCCTGAAATTTGAGGAAGGATCCAGTTCTCCCAGCCTTACTGTAGAGAACAAAACTATTGTACAGAGCCAATTGAATTAAATATACAGACACCTTCTTATACCAGCGTCTGGTGCGTCGGGAAACTAAATACGGAGACAACATCTGGTCATTGAAGTCGACCCCTCCCATGTGGAGGTTATAGTCGTGGACTGAGAGGGGCTTTTCAATGACACGGGTTGCTCGCTCAATTTGTATTGTCGTGTCTGCGTGAATGGAGGAGAGCATGTAAACGTCACGCTTGTCTCTCCATTTCACCGCGAGCAGTTCTTCGTTACACAGTGCGGCCCTCTGCCCCCTTGCAAGACGGGTGGTAACGAGCCGTTGGGGGAAGCCCGCGCGACTAGTTCGCGCGGTACCACAGGCGCCAATCCGTTCTAGAAACAAATGCCTAAAGAGGGCCACACTTGTGTAAAAATTGTCCACATAAAGATGGTACCCCTTGCCGAATAAGGGTGACACCAAGTCCCAAACTGTCTTCCCACTGCTCCCCAGGTAGTCAGGGCAACCGACCGGCTCCAGGGTCTGATCTTTTCCCTCATAGACCCGAAATTTGTGGGTATAGCCTGTGGCCCTTTCACAGAGCTTATACAATTTGACCCCATACCGGGCGCGCTTGCTTGGGATGTATTGTTTGAAGCCAAGGCGCCCGGTAAAATGTATCAGGGACTCGTCTACGCAGATGTTTTGCTCTGGGGTATAAATATCTGCAAATTTCTGGTTGAAATGGTCTATGAGGGGCCGAATTTTGTGGAGCCGGTCAAAAGCAGGGTGGCCCCTGGGACGGGAGGCGGTGTTGTCACTAAAGTGCAGGAACCGCAGGATGGCCTCAAAACGTGCCCTGGACATGGCAGCAGAGAACATGGGCATGTGATGAATCGGGTTCGTGGACCAATATGACCGCAATTCATGCTTTTTTGTCAGGCCCATGTTGAGGAGGAGGCCCAGAAAAGTTTTAAGTTCGGAAACTTGGACTGGTTTCCACCGGAAAGGCTGGGCATAAAAGCTTCCCGGGTTAGCGGTGATAAATTGTGTGGCATACCTGTTTGTTTCGGCCACAACTATGTCTAAAAGCTCCGCAGTCAAGAACAGCTCAAAAAATCCCAGGGCCGAACCGATCTGAGCCGTCTCAACCCGAACTCCAGACTGGGCAGTGAAAGGGAAAACTACAGGTGCGGCTGAAGTTGGGGACTGCCAATCAGGGTTTGCCAGCACCTCTGGGATTCTAGGGGCTCTACGGGCACGTCTTTGCGGTGGCTGCGACGGGGTCACTACTGCACGTGCCACCGTACCAGCTTCAACTGCCCTTCTGGTGCTCGCTACTTCACCAGGTTGTACGGCAGTGCTGGTACTAGGTCCAGGGAGGGCTGGGCTGCTGGTGTATGCCTCACCACGTAATCCGACAGCACCAGCCCCACTCTGCTGCTCTTGAAGCGGATCCTGCGCAACCTGCGGTCTAGCGACACGGGGCCGGGTACGCCTGGTGGTATCAGGGACCTCAGCCTCCTCGTCCGAACTTTGGGTCAGAGAGCCACTGCTTTCTACAGGTTCGTATTCTGACCCGCTGGATTCATCAGATGAGGGTTCCCACTCCTCATCCGACTGGGTCAGAAGCCTGTAGGCCTCTTCAGAGGAATACCCCCTGTTAGACATGTGGGCAACTAAATTTAGGGGTATTCCCTGAGACTACCCAAGAAAAAAAAAGCAAGCCTGTCTTACAAAGGGGAGGCTAGCGAAGTACCGGAGGCCGCTGCGGTTGATAAAAAATATCAAAACATGATTTTTTTATCGCCGCAGTGCGTGTAAAGTGAATGTGCAGTGATCAAAAAAAAAAATTTTTTGTCACTGCGGTGGGGCGGGTGTGGGCGAACGCACGTGTGGGCGACCGATCAGGCCTGATCGGGCAAACACTGCGTTTTGGGTGGAGGGCGAACTAAAGTGACACTAATACAATTATAGATCTGACCGTGATCAGTTTTGATCACTTCAGATACTATAAAAGTACAAATGCTGATTAGCGATACGCTAATCAGCGAATAACGGACTGCGGTGCGGTGGGCTGGGCGCTAACTGATCGCTAACTACCTAACCAAGGGACCTAAACTATACCTAAAACCTAACGGTCAATAACAGTGAAAAAAAAAAGTGACAGTTTGCACTGATCACTTTTTTCTTTTCACTTGTGATTGACAGGGGTGATCAAAGGGGTGATCAAAGGGTTAATTGGGGTTCAGGGGGGTGATCAGGGGCTATAGTGTAGTGTTTGGTGTACTCACTGTGTAAGCCTGCTCCTCTGCTGGATCCAACCGACGAAAAGAACCAGCAGAGGAGCAGGCAGCCATATAACAGATCATATTTACTAATATGATCTGCTATCTGGCACTTTGATTGGATTTTTTAAAAATCAGCAACCTGCCAGCCACGATCATTGGCTGGCAGGTTGCTGACGAAATACTTCTCGATGAAATGCCGGCGCGAACTGCGCACGCGCGGGCGCATACTCGCGTCTCGCGAGATGACGCGTATATGCGTGACTGTGCGCAGCGCTGCCACCTCCGGAACGCACATGTGCGTTAGGCGGTCCGGAGGTGGTTAAAGATGTGAATTGCGTTTAATAGGTGAGCCAGGGATATCAGTTGTGTATTAGGTAGAGCCCGGACGGGCAGTAGGGTGACCACATTTCCAAACTGCCATTCAGGGACACCCGCCCCGGCCCCCCCGCACCCATGTCCACTCCCCAAAAAATATGATTTTTGATACTTTTTTTAAAAAATTAAGTCACTTAGTGACAGCGGCGTACTTTGTACTTACGCTGGCAAGTTCATTGCATCAAAGTTATGCTTGAGATTGCTATAAACATAACTGCCTGTGCATTGTTCAGTAATTTGTGATTGTGCCCTGCACACAATCACTGGCTACCTAAAACAGGTCATATTTTTAATGTGTTAGGCTACTTTCACACTTGCGCTTGATCGGATCCGTTCTGAACGGATCCGATCATATTAATGCAGACGGAGGCTCCGTTCAGTACGGATCCGTCTGCATTAATAACTTTAAAAAAATTCGCAAGTGCGCAAGTAGCCTGCGCGGATCCGTTCAGACTTTCAATGTAAAGTCAATGGGGGACGGATCCGCTTGAAGATTGAGCCATATGGTGACATCTTCAAGCGGATCCGTTCCCATTGACTTACATTGTAAGTCTGGACGGATCCGCACGGCCAGGCGGACAACGGAACGCTGCAAGCAGCGTTCAGCTGTCCGCCTGTCCGTGCGGAGGCGAGCGGAGCGGAGGCTGAACGCCGCCAGACTGATGCAGTCTGAGCGGATCCGCTCCATTCAGACTGCATCAGGGCTGGACGGCTGCGTTCAGGTCCGCTCGTGAGCCCCTTCAAACAGAGCTCACGAGCGGACAGCCGAACGCTAGTGTGAAAGTAGCCTAAGTCAATGGGGACGGGTCAGTTTTCACTGACACAATATGGTGCAAGTGAAAACTGATCCGTACCCCATTGATTTTCAATGTAAGTCAGGACGGATCTGTTTTGACTTAGAATTTTTTTTAAAAAGAATAATGCAAACGGATCCGTCCGACTTACACTTAGACTTTTTTTTTACATAGTAATGCAGACGGATCTGCACCTAACGCAGGTATGAAAGTAGCCTATTAACTCTGCTATATTTCTGTAGCCTGAAACCTCTGACTGCACAGTTGGGCTGAAACTACTACACCCAACATGTTCTGGCAGTAATAGTAAATGGATATTGGTGCAATTCTGAGCTACTAGTCTATGTATTATATAGACTAGTAGCTCAGAATTGCACCAATATCCATTTACTATTACTGCCAGAACATGTTGGGTGTAGTAGTTTCAGCTCAACTGGGCAGTCAGAGGTTCCAGGCACCAGGCTACAGAAATATAGCAGAGATAGAGCCACTAGCCAGCCCCCATCAGAGTTCAGACCCTACTCTGAGTCTACTCCTGACTCTACTCTGAAGTTCTGAACTTACTCACCAATTATGGTGAGCTATTATGAAGACTTTTTTTTTTTTTACAAATCTTATCTTCTTCCGGCATCGGCTTCTTCGCGCAGCGCTCGCGCTCCTACAAATCTTTTCTGGCGCCTTCTCCCTGCTGCGTCTCGGCGTCGTTGTGCGCCTGCGCAGCCTAGGGAAACCTCATGTTCGGTGCGGCCGCCCGGGGAGGAGACTCAGGGGGAGCGCTGCGGCAGTGAATGTTGCAGAGTGCAGACTGGCAGGCAGGCAGTTGATTCCGGGACTCTCTATTGTCCCGGTTTGAAGGCTCCCGGGACACGGGACAAAAACTTAAATTACGGGACGATCCCGGGCAAACCGGGACACGTGGTCACGCTAACGGGCAGGTGTTTATTTTGTTTGGTTTATGTTTTGTGGTGCTGGACCTTCACCTTACCCAGTGAGTTATAACTGGGTTTGTCTGTATTGCCGGAGTGTTATAAAAAAATAAAAATAAAGCAACGTTTGGACTTTAACCCTGTGGTCTGCAAGAGAATCTGTCATCACTGCCCTGCCTGAGAGTGTAACCCCTTACAATTGTTTTATTCATTAAAAACAGAGTCAAAGACTCAAAACTCAAATGTGTCAGGCTAGGGTATATCCCCAAGGTGCGGGGAAGAGATATACAAATTAAAATTGTGTTTCCTATCCCTAAATTTGCTAATAGGGTATAGGAAAGTAATAGCTCTTAACCCAATTAAAGCTTAGTAACACTGTCAATGTACACAGAGTATGTGAACAGGCAGAACAGCTCAGTACTAGAAGAGCTGCACAGCCTCCATGCTCTGCCATACAGACTGTGTGCAGAAATATATTACCGCCATAGAGGGTATAATGGAGCAGTACAGAATCTGTGCATAATGTTGGCACAGAAGACGCCTCATATACCTCTATAGAAGTCCAAATATAGCTTTATACATAACAGAGCCTTGTGCATGAGCCCTACAGCTTATATTTGTGAACATCCTGCAGCTTGTATTACATCTGCTCTGATATCAGTAGTTATTATTTGGCTGCAGTACATTTATCAGGTGTTCAGACAGGGCAATATGAGAACAATCTCTAGTGATATTATTGGGGTAATATAAGTGTACATTCTCACATGGCAGATTTCTACAATATCTCCAATTCATGACTTACGAGTGCAGTAATATTGTGATGTTTTATTGTAGAAATCTGAAATTGAACATTTAGCATACCATGTATCTGTATCTGTAACTTAGGCCAATAGAAGCAATTGTTCTGGTGGGCCCTAATCACCCCAGTCTGACACTGAAGATGTATCATATAGTTTGTGATTTTCCTCTCATTATTTGGAAGCACTGAAATCATATAAAATAGAAACAACTAAAATGTTAAAACTCTGTATAAGTTTATTGAAAGCAGATTCAGCATGTTTTAGAACTAAATTACCTAAGTAACTTCGGACCAGTGGGTGTAATGACGGCACAGTTTAAGTCTCTGAGAAGCTTCCAGCTGTTGTCATCTTATTGTTCTGTTCTGAAAAGATGCTATTTGCTTTCTTATGATTAGCTTCTTGTTGACATCGCAGCACTGAAGTTATGGGAGTACAACGTTGGAAAATACAGCAGTTTCGAAACTACATTTTCCGGCAGGCGCTGCGCTGCTCTGTCTGGTATCACGCTTCACTTTCCTGTAAATTCTCCGATATATTTTTTTTGTTGAAGATGGCAAACGCTGTTCTTTAGTCTGCGCATGCACGTATCCAGCTACTCTATGCTGGTTCTGTGCACGCACTCTGCACCCAACACGACCACCAGCCCGAAACGGGACATTGTTGATGATGTGTTGTCAACAAGGCATGGCTTAGGAGTCTAGAGAACATTTGACCAGTGGATGTGACGTCATCGCTACTGGATCACATGACTAAGCAAATTATGAAGTTACTAGCTGGGATTCTCCAGCTTTCACCTCTATAAAAAAAAATTCCCAGGCAAAAATGATGCCTTCAATTGTCAAGTCCAGTCCAGTTGCACAATAGTGCAAAGATCCAAAATAAATCTATGTCTGCTCTGAGAGCTATATGGTATAATCCAAAAACCGATATCTCCAAGAGATATCAAATCCAAAAATCAAAGGCTGTCGGCGCCAAAGTGGCTTGTGAGAGGGTATGTCATAAAGCAGATGCTCATACAACACACAATGCTCCCTTCTCATCCTGATGTTAGATCTTCTGGTTCTAGTAGGTCAGCGGTTGTATCTCATCTTCCCATGGCTTTCAGCTCAGCGAGCACCTCTCTATAAAACTGTCGGTCGTTGTTAATCTTCAACATCTTGGCGCTCATTATTTGGGTGTAGGATATGCATTGCTCCCAAAAGGCCGTCCTTGAGCCGCTCATGAGGAATAGCTTTGGTGGGTAGCCCAGCTCAATGCCAATGTAGCAGTAGGTGATGTAGTAGCAGGTTAGGAGTGATGCTTGCAGCTCTTCCATGCTGTCTATCTCTGGTGATATGAGGTCCCGGCACAGCATGTACAGGAACGCCACGCTGCCTGGGCTCAAGAAATGTTTGCTTTGGTAATCAGAGACGAGGAGATGGGTATCAATGTTTCTTAGCAATCTTATAGGCCATGTAGTGGAAGGACTAAGCTTGGAACATCTCTGATGCAAAAAGAGCCCAAGACACCTCAGGATCAGGAGTTCATTGGGTGGGATATATGGCTGATGACGGGTCTGAGATGCTTGTGAAGGTTCAGTCTGACTGTTCTGCTTTGTGTTATTGACTGTTATATAACACTAGTCAGACAGCTTAACAATAATTCAGAAGTCAAGAAACGTGAGACATCAGATCTGTATGTATTCTTTTTTCTGAATAACTTTGTAAAACTACAACATAAGCATAAACAAAACATATGTGTCAGTACATTAAACATAATACAGCAGCCTCACTCCATCAGTGAGAGTACTCACAGACAATTCCATCATAAGTCCAGGAATAGCTCAGAGCTCCTCTGCATGCAGTCTGCTAGATCCAGGAGCAGTCATGAAATGGAGGAAATACAGTTCCAGGTTAAAGTTTACTGCCTCTCACTCTGAGAAAAATACCACATCCTGTAAAGTTCTGGCAAGGTAGTAACTAACTTTGACCACTAGATGGCAGCAGCGTCAAACATAACATTGCAATATAATCATTACAGCACATTACATACATTTACTATGCACAATATGGGAAGAACACTGGCGTCGCTTGGCTGGTATGTCAGAGGAGCGATGGCGTCTCTTCCTGGACTTCTTCAGTCTATTGTCTGCCATTGTTAAATGGTGGCACAGACTTCCTTCAAAGACAAAAATCCAATATATACATTATAGACTCACAAGGCGATACATTAGAGAGCAAAATGATGGACACCACAAGGGACCCAATGCACCCCATTAGAAGTCTAGGGCTCTGCCGGGCACAGGTGATATCCGCCATATTGAGGATCGGGCTATGAGTCATGGTTTCCAGTATATATGAAAGGAATATTCCATCTGGTCATTCATGGCATATCCACAGGACAGGTCACCAATGGGACCCACATCAGTTTCAAGAATTTTTAAGAACGAGGCCCCATCTTGCAGCCACAATGAATGGAGACATTGCCGTGCATGCATTGCTCCCTATATTGACTTCTAAGGAAGTTTTGAAGTGCGGTTGGATAATTTTGGAATTCCCATAGAAGTGAATGAGAGATACAACGGTGTGTCCACATCTCTATTCACTGCAGCCATTTCCAGGATCCCAGGCAGGTCACCCTCACCTACTTTGTTTTTTGGACCAGTGTGGCACAAACATACAATGTCACCACATACTAAGGGTAAATTCACACGTTGCAGTTGAGGTCTGGCTAGCACTGCATGAAAACTTCATTAACATTACAGATAAAGCAGACAAAAAAATCACAAGCTGTTTGGTTGTCATGGTAACAATCTTTTTACTTGTGATCTTTAAATAGCAGTTGTATTTGCCTACACTCCCCACAAAAGTTATCCAAAACAAGGAAAAACTGGCAACCAGGTCACTGTTAGCCACCACTAGGGGGAGCTAATACATACATAGTTATACTGCTCCCATCGAGGTGAATAGAAGCTGTATCAATATGTGTACTGTGTACAGGGCAATCAGGACATTAACTTACAGGGTAATGACCTATAGGTGGCAGTAGAGAGGCAGCTGTCTATCTTCTAGAGCAGTGTTTCCCAACCAGTGTGCCTCCAGCTGTTGCAAAACTACAACTCCCAGCATGCCTGGATAGCCTTTGGCTGTGCGGGCATGCTGGGAGTTGTAGTTTTGCAACAGCTGGAGGCACACTGGTTGGGAAACACTGTTCTAGAGAATAATTTTGAGTAGCAAACTCATTAGGGGGGGGGAAGGGTATCATTAATGAAGCGGTGGTTTTTGCCAATCTTAATCCAGGTTTAACATTTTGACAAGTGAGCGGAGCTTAGCCTCCCATAGCCTGACAGATATACTAGAAATAATATCAGCTTCTATATTCGGGTATATTCCATGTATTATACTTTACCTGATCCGCTCCAGAGAGGACTTTAGTCTTAGTGAGGAGAGGAATTTCAGTACATTCTCTTCCTGTAATACGGCAGGAATCACACGGCAGGTAAGTGGTCACTTCACCTGTAATGTATGACGTGTGAGAAGCTGCATGTAATTCCCATGTTCTAGCTGTCAGTGTTCTAGAACCTGATACATAACAATAGAGAACAGTCTGGTTACTATGACGACTTCACCACTCATGGTTACTGCAAGTTTATTTCTTAAAGTGATACTATTATCTTTATGTTAAATCCTGTTTAACCCTTTCTGAATGTGGCCTATATTGGTCATCAGGATTCTACTTTTAAATTCTTTTATTTTCACATTTCAAGAGCCATATCTGTTTATTGTTCTGCAGACAAAGCTGTGTGAGGGATTGTTATTTGTAGGACACCGGGCACTGTTTTGGGGAATATATAACTTACGAAGAATTGAGAATTTGTTGGGGAATGGAAGAAAAATATCAATTCCGACTTTTCTTTTACTTTAAATTTTTTTTTTATATTTACAATGTTAATACTTTTTCAGGATAAAATAACTATTTTTTATAAATACTTTTCAATAATATCACAATATTATCAGAGCCATAACATTTTCCTGCTTTGGCGCAGCTGTGTGAGGCCTTGTCTTTTGCAACATGTAGATTTCTTTATAACAGCACCTGGCATTCAAAAGGTCAATATGTATCGTTTTCGTGGTAAACAAGTCTTACTTTTCCCTCAAAAACATGCTCTTCTTTAACCCCTTAAGGACCCTGCCATTTTTCACTTTAAGGACCAGGCCATTTTTTAGCAAATCTGACATGTCACTTTATGTGGTGATAACTTAAAGGGACACTGACAGGCCAAATCAGCATATTTAGTTATATATATATATATGACATTACAGGTCTTATACAGTCTATTAAAAGCATCTAAGTATCCCCCCTGTCCACCTTATAAATACCGAAAAATAAAGTTTTATAACCTGTCTCGTCACCAATCTGCCTAAGGGGCGGCGTTTCATCTCAAAATGCGCCCAGCCAGCTGCTCCCAACTGCCGTTCTGAAGCCCCGCCCAGCTCATCAATATTCACTTCGTTGGGCGGCGGCTACAACTCTCCCCAGTCACGATCCTGCGCATGGGCAATTGAATCCTCCTGGCATCGTTCATGTCTAATCTTCTGCGCTTGCGCCTCGCCGTGGTTACATCGCGCCTGCGCAGGATCTTGACTGGGGAGAGTTGTAGCCACCGCCCAGCGAAGTGAATATTGATGAGCTGGGCGGGGCTTTAGAACGGCAGTTGGGAGCGGCTGGCTGGGCGCATTTTGAGATGAAACGCCGCCCCTTGGGCAGATTGGTGACGAGACAGGCAGGTTAAAAAACTCGATTTTTCGGTATTTATAAGGTGGACCCCCCTAAATATGCTGATTTGGCCTGTCAGTGTCCCTTTAAAAATGCTTTTACATATCCAGGCCATTCTGAGATTGTTTTCTCATCATGTATTGTACTTCATGACAGTGGTAAAATTGAGTCAAATTTTTTATTTATTTTTATTAAACAAATTCAAAATTTACAACGATTTTAGAAAAATCTGAAAATTTCGAATTTTCCATTTCTCTACTTTTATAATAGATAGTAATACCTCCAAAAATAGTTATTACTTTACATTCCCCATATGTCTACTTCATGTTTGGATCATTTTTGGAATGCCATTTTATTTTTTGGGGACGTTACAAGGCTTAGAAGTATAGAAGCAAATCTTGAAATTTTTCACAAATTTTCTAAAACCCACTTTTTCAGGACCAGTTCAGGTCTGAAGTCACTTTGTGAGGCTTACATAATAGAAACCAACCAAAAATGACCCCATTTTACAAACTATACCCCTCAAGGTATTTAAAACTGATTTTACAAACTTTGTTAACCCTTTGGGTGTTCCACAAGAATTAATGGAAAATAGAGATACAATTTCAAAATTTCAAATTTTTGGCAGATTTTCCATTTTAATAATATTTTTTCCCGTTGCAAAGCAAGGGTTAACAGCCAAACCAAACTCAATATTTATGGCTCTGATTCTGTAGTTTACAGAAACACCCCATATGTGGTCGTAAACTACTGTACGGGCACACGGCAGGGCGCAGAAGGAAAGGAATGCCATACGGTTTTTGGAAGGCAGGTTTTGCTGGACTGGTTTTTTTGACACCATGTCCAATTTGTAGCCCCCTGATGCACTCCTAGAGTAGAAACTCCATAAAAGTGACCCCATCTAAAAAACTACACCCCTCAAGGTATTCAAAACTGATTTTACAAACTTTGTTAACCCTTTAGGTGTTCCACAAGAATTAATGGAAAATAGAGATACAATTTAAAAATTTCACTTTTTTGGCAGATTTTCCATTTATTTTATTTTTTTACTTTTACAAAGCAAGGGTTAACAGCCAAACAAAACTCAATATTTATGGCCCTGATTCTGTAGTTTACAGAAACACCCCATATGTGGTCGTAAACTACTGTACGGGCACACGGCAGGGCGCAGAATGCCATACGGTTTTTGGAAGGCAGATTTTGCTGGACTGTTTTTTTTTACACCATGTCCCCCACTGGGGGCCCCCTGATGCAACCCTAGAGTAGAAACTCCATAAATGTACCCCATCTAAGAAACTACACCGCTCAAGGTATTCAAAACTGATTTTACAAACGTCGTTAACCCTTTAGGTGTTCCACAAGAGTTATTGGCAAATGGAGAAAACATTTCAGAATTTAAATTTTTTGGCAAATTTTCCATTTTTATACATTTTTTAAAGTAACAAAGCAAGGAATAACAGCCAAACAAAGCTCAATATTTATGGCCCTGATTCTGTAGTTTACAGAAACACCCCATATGTGGTCGTAAACTGCTGTACGGGCACACGACAGGGCGCACAAGGAAAGGAATGCCATGCGGTTTTTGGAAGGCAGATTTTGCTGGACTGTTTTTTTTTACACCATGTCCCATTTGAAGCCCCCCTGATGCACCCCTAGAGTAGAAACTCCAAAAAAGTGACCCCATTTTAGAAACTATGGGATAGGGTGGAAGTTTTGTTGGTACTAGTTTAGGGTACATATGATTTTTGGTTTCTCTATATTACACTTTTTGTGAGGCAAGATAAAAAGAAATAGCTGTTTTGGCACAGTGTTTATTTTTTATTTACAACATTCATCTGACAGGTTAGATCATGTGGTATTTTTATAGACCAGGTTGTCACGGACGCGGCGATACATAATCTGTATACAGTTTTTTTTATTTATGTAAGTTTTACACAATGATTAAATTTTTAAGCAAAAAAAATCATGTTTTAGTGTTTCCATAGTCTGAGAGCCATAATTTTTTCAGTTTTTGGGCGATTACCTTGGGTAGGGTATGATTTTTGCGGGATGAGATGATGGTTTTATTGGCATCTATTTTTTACGGTGTTCATCTGAGGGGTTAGGTCATGTGATATTTGTATAGAGCCGGCGATACCTAATATGTGTACTTTTTTTTATTTATGTAAGTTTTACACAATAATATCATTTTTGAAACAAAAAAAATCATAGTCTGAGAGCCATAGTTTTTTCAGTTTTTGGGCGATTATCTTAGGAAGGGTCTAATTTTTTGCGGGATGAGATGACGGTTTGATTGGCACTATTTTAGGGTGCATATGACTTTTTGATCGCTTGCTATTACACTTTTTGTGATGTAAGGTGATAAAAAAAATGGTTTATTTAGCACGGTTTTTACTTTTTATTTTTTACGGTGTTCATCTGAGGGGTTAGGTCATGTGATATTTTTATAGAGCCGGTCGATACGGATGCGGCGATACCTAATATGTATACTTTTTTATGTACGTTTTACACAATAACAGCTTTTTTAAAACAAAAAAAGGATGTTTTAGTGTCTCCATCGTCTGAGCAATAGTTTTTATATTTTTTGGGCGATTGTCTCAGGTAGGGGCTCATTTTTTGCGGAATGAGGTGACGGTTAGAATGGTACTATTTTGGTGGGCAAACGCCTTTTTGATCGCTTTCTTTTTGTGATGTAAGGTAACAAAAAATTGTTTATTTAGCACAGTTTTTATGTTTATAGAGCCGGTCGATACGGACGCGGCGATACCTAATATGTATACTTTTTACCCCCTTATTTTTTACCAATTTTTTTAACTTTATTTGGGGAAAATTACGTTTTTGTTTATTTTTACTTGAAACTTTTTATTTTTGGGGGGAACCTTTTTTTTTCAACCTTTTTTTTTCCACTGAATTTTTTGTCCCACTTTGGGACTTGAACTTTTGGGGGTCTAATCCTTTACAATGCATTCCAATACTTCTGTATTGGAATGCATTGGCTCTATGAGTAATACTGTGTGTATTACTCATACAGCTTCCGGCCTGTGAGATCCAGGGGGCTGGATCTCACAGGCACGTCACAGGAAGGCAGCGCAATGCCTTCCTTAGACATCGCGCTGGCTTCCATGCCATCGGGTCCCCCCTACAGCTGCATGGGGACCCGATAGCACCACCTGCCGCAGCCGCAACTGCAGGTAAAAGCCGCAAACCGCAGGTCTGAATTGACGGACCCCCCCCCCCCCGGGCATTTAGCCGAGGTGCCTGCTCAATGATTTGAGCAGGCACCGGCTTCCGATCACCGCCCGCTGCGCGGCGGTGATCAGAAATACACAGGGCGTACAGGTACGCCCTGTGTCCTTAAGTACCAGGACATAAGGGCGAACCTGTACGCCCAGTGTCCTGAAGAGGTTAAGTCCCACAAAGAAGTCAGGATTCAAGATTCAAATAACAGACACCAACAACTCCAATACTGACAAAAAGTTAGGGATATACATTTTAGGAAAATGTACAAAGTTCACACTTCAGTGATATTATATCATGAAAGAAGGGCATTTAAGTAGAAGCATGCAATGGTGTCCACCAGCATTGCTTTAAATGCCAAAGCCGGCGGAATAACACCTTATAGGTCAAAATAAACGCTGACTGCAGCATATATTATTTTATGAGGTATCACTCTCTGTTTTAACAACAGAAATTTACATTTTTGAAAATAATTTTTTTTTGTAAATTATGTTTTTTTCCAAAGCGTTCCAAAGTTAAAGGTGAAACTCGAAAAATTAGAATATTGTGCAAAAGTTCATTTATTTCAGTAATGCAACTTAAAAGGTAAAACTAATATATGAGATAGACTCATTACATGCAAGGCAAGATATTTCAAGCCTTTATTTGTTATACTTTGGATGATTATGGCTTACAGCTTATGAAAACCCCAAATTTACAATCTCAGAAAATTCGAATATTACATGAAATCAATAAAAAAAAGGATGTTAAATAGAAAAATGTAGGACCTCTGAAAAGTATAATCATGCATTTGTACTCAGTCCTTGGTTTGGGCCCCTTTTGCATGGGATGCTTCAATAGCAGCCTTCAGCTCTTCTGCATTGTTCGGTCTCATGTCTCTCATCTTCCTCTTAGCAATGTCCTATAGATTCTCTATGGGGTTCAGGTCAGGCGAGTTTGCTGGCCAATCAAGCACAGTAATCCCATGTTCATTGAACCAGGTTTTGGTACTTTTGGCAGTGTGGGCAGGTGCCAAATCCTGCTGGAAAATGGTCACCATCTCCATAAAGCTTATCTGCGGAAGTAAGCATGAAGTGCTCCAAAATCTGGTAGACGGCTGCGTTGACTCTGGACTTAATGAAGCACAATGGACCAACACCAGCAGATGACATGGCTCCCCAAATCAACACAGACTTTGGAAACTTCACACTGGACTTCAAGCATCTTGCATTGGGTGCCTCTCCATTCTTCCTCCCGACTCTTGGTCCTTGGTTTCCAAATGAAATACAAAAGTTGCTCTAATCAGAAAAGAGGACTTTGGACCATTGAGCAACAGAACAGTTCATTTTTTCTTTATCCCAGGTAAGACGCTTCTGACGTTGTTTGTTGCTCAGGAGAGGCTTGACAAGAGGAATACGACATTTGAAGCCCATGTCCAGGATCGGTCTGTGTGTGGTGGCTCTTGATGCACTAACTCCAGTGTCACGAACCATGCCCACAGCCAAGCTAAGCCCGGCGCAACCACCTCCAGTTGCTACTGGTAATACAGGCGCCTGCCGGAAAGAGCCTGTCCGCGTAACACGGCCGTGACAATATATGGGTGCCGAGAATCAATCAAAGCATTAACTCCCCACACCCTATATTTGCTGCCACCAGGTTCGTAAAGAGAACCACACTAAACCTGAGGATCAGGGATTTTGATACTGTAATTGCCAATCTACCGTCAATTAAGCATCAACTTGCTCCCTGCCGATCGATATCTTATCGATCGCCTATGACCTATTGCACTGTAACACTTGGTTGCTATACCTATTTGTCACTTTCCTGGACACAATAATCTTCTCTCAGATGACCCACATCTGATTGGACAGTCCCCATACATATACAATCGTCATACAATTAAATCTTAACAATAACACTGGCATATACCAATTCTCTGCTGAAGAAAGTTGGATTCTCAAGCTGTAAATATTTCAGAGCGAAAGGAAACAGACAATTAGAAAGAAATAGTTATTTTTAATGGAATAAAGTCAGTCAAAACAAGATGCTTTTTCAAAGATTTACAGAAAAAATGGTAGACAAGACATAGGGCATGAAATGTAAACAAAAGGGGTTTAACATTGAAAAAATACCTTTCATAAATGAGTATTATCTAGGCTCTTAGGTAATGTCTAGAGTCCTGCACACATTTGGTGGCCTGTCAGAGCTATTACCACACAGCTCTCTCTTCTGCTGCTGCTCTCAACTGAACTCCAAAATGGCTGCCTGCATCCAGCTCACACAGACTCTGACAGGTTGCCTAGGTAACCAACCTCTTACTGAAATGGCTGCCAGTCTGGTGCCATTTCAGTTATTTCTAACAGAAAATTAGCAGATTTAGAAACAGATTAAAACTCCCAAGGGGCAAGTGTACATCCCTGTCCCTGAAATGCAGCTGAATTTAGATGGCTGTGTGTGTATGCGAAACATCATGGCGCTGTGCTATTGTTTACTATATTAATACACCCCTATCATCACATCCAGCCTCAGCCCACTCCTTGTGAAAGCCCCCAACACTTTTGAATGGCCCTTTCCTGACAATCCTCTCCAGGCTGCGGTCATCCCTGCTGCCTGTGCACCTTTTTCTTCCACACTTGTCCCTTCCACATAACTTTCTATTAATGTGCTTTGATACCGCACTTTGGGAACATCCAACTTCTTTTGCAATTACCTTCTGAGGCTTTCCCTCCTTATGGAGGGTGTCAATGATGGTTTTCTGCACAACTGTCAGGTCAGAAGTCTTTCCCATGATTGTGATTCCTACTGAACCAGACTGAGAGACAATGTAAAGGCTCAGGAACCCTTTGCTCAGGGGGTATGGATTAATTAGCTGACTAGAGTCTGACACTTTGAGCCTAGAATATTGAACCTTTTCACAATATTCTAATTTTCTGAGATTGTGAATTTGGAGTTTTCTTAATAAGCCATAATCATCCAAATTATAACAAATAAAGGCTTGAAAAATCTCATATATCAGTTTCACCTTTTAAGTTGCATTACTGAAATAAATGAACTTTTGAACAATATTCAAATTTTTCGAGTTTCACCTGTATTACCACATAAAGGGACACATAACAGATTTCCAACATTTGGTTTGGTCCTTAAGGTGAAAAATGGCCTGGTCCTGAAGGGGTTATCCATGTTAATACTTTTTTTTACAATAAAATCAGTCACTTTTTAATCCTGTGCATACGGTATACGGGGTCATTTATCAATCTGAAATACGCTTAAATTAGGCATATTTCAGTTGCATATTGCACAAGTGACTGATCAGAGAATCAGAGCCCCACTGATTTGATACAGTACCTCATCCATATCAAGAAACCAGAGAACCCATCCAGCAGTAGGTTCAACAAGAGAGAGGCGGTTAGGTCCCTGCACTGCCGACACAGTCCATGATAACAGCCGTTTCAGGATTGTTGCCCCTCATCAGTACACAGCAGGGTACCGCTTGGTTAAATGAAATGCCATAGGTGTGGGTCAGGAGGTCTTCTAATTAAAGAGACCTATCATTGTATAGAAACTTATTTTTTCAGGAAATGCTTCATGGGAAAATGTATGCAAATTATCCCATACGAGTCAAACAAGAAGGACCTGCCTGTTTAATTTTCATAATTATTCTCATTGAGCATTGCCTGAAAAATACAGTAAGTCTCCTTTTAGCGCAGAAAGAAAAAAGTCTCCATTCCCTTCCGGACTGTATGTAAGGCATGTCATCCAGACAGCATTTGGAGAACTGTTCATCACTTCATGTTTCTGGCTATGTCAGTAATATTATGACGTTTTATATGGTGGAAATCTGAAAATGAACATGTAGCGTTTCCGTGTAGCTGTAACTTAGGCCTATAGAATCGTTCTGGTGGGTCCTAAATATCCCAATCTGACCATGATGATTTGTCATATAGCTTGTGATTTTTCTCTTTTTATTACTGAAATAATAAAATAGAAACAACTAACATGTCAAAGCACAGTTTAAATTTAATTAAAGCAAATTCAGCATGTTTTAGACCTAAGTAACTTAAGACCAGTGGGTGTAATGAAGGCACAGATCAAGTCTCAGCGAACCTTCCAGCTGTTATAATTTTATTGTTCCTTTCTTCTGTACTAAAAAAGATGCTATTTGCTTTCTTATCATCAGCCGCTTGTTGATGTCGCGGCACTGAAGTTGTGGGAGCACATCAGTAGTTGACAAACTACATTTCCCAGTGAGCGCTGCGCTGCTCTGTCGGGTATCACGCTCTGCTTTCAGTGGCGGATTATAATTGGGGCGTTTGGGTCGGTAGCCCCGGGCCCGGCATCGCTGGGGGGCCCAACGACCCAAACGCCCACAAACTACGGCGGGGCACGGGAGCGCATAGTTCCCTGCCCCGCCGCCGATCACCACCATAGGCTTCAGGCCTAGCAGGCCTGAAGCCTATGCGGTAGTAAAAACCCGGTGCAGGCGGGCGTGATGACGTCATCACGCAGTGCCTGTGCCCGGACGCAGCACACTGACGTGTGTGCGCACGCCTGCACCATCTACGAGTGAGCGCCGGCTGGGACACAGGTAAGTATTACCTTTTATTTTTTTGTGTGCCAACTGCCGACTTTGGGGGACATTACTGAAGGAACAGGGGGGGGGGCAAACTACTACGTGGGGGCAAATTACTAGTATGGGGGAAATTAATACTGTGGGGGTAGTGTGGGAGACAATTAATACTGTAGGGGCAAATTACTACCATGGGGGGAATTAATACTGTGAGGGCAGTGTGGAGAAATTAATACTGTGGGGGCAGTGTGGGGGGCTATTTACTTAGTGGATGGCAGTGTGGGGGCAAATTATCTAATGGGGGCAGTGTGGGGGTTATTACTTGATGGGGCAGTGTGGGGGGCAAATTACTTAATGATGGGGCAGTGTGGGGGGCAAATTACTTAATGATGGGGCAGTGTCGGGGCAAATCACTTAATGGCTGGCAGTGTGAGAGCAAATAACTTAATGGATTGCAGTGTGGGGGGCAAATTACTTAATGGATGGCAGTGTCAGGTAAAATGATCTAATGGGGGGCAGTGTGTGGTGTTATTACTTGATGGGGGCAGTGTGGGCAGCAAATTACTTTGTGGGTGAAATTACTACATTGGAGGCAGTGTGGGGGAAATGACTATATGGGGCAGTGTGGGGGAAATGACTATATGGGGCAGTGTGGGGAAAATTACTATTTGGGGCAGTGTGGAAGAAATTACTGTATGGAGCAGTGTGGGGGAAATTACTATATGGGGGCGGTGTGGGGGAAATTACTATATGGGGGCGGTGTGGGGGAAATTACTATATGGGGGCGGTGTGGGGGAAATTACTATATGGGGGCGGTGTGGGGGAAATTACTTTATGGGGGCAGTGTGGGGGAAATTACTTTATGGGGGCGGTGTGGGGGAAATTACTATATGGGGGTAGTGTGGGGGCCTTTCTATTAGGGGACATTATTTTTGGGAACACTATACAGGTATTATTACCTGGAACACAATATAGGGTGTTATTATTACTGGGGGCACTCTAGGGGACATTATAATTGCTGTAGACACTATAGGGACCTTTGGGGTAATTTATCAAACTGGTGTAAAGTATAACTGGGTTAGTTACCCATAGCAGCCAATCAGATTCCAGCTTTCATTTTTCACAGCTCCTTTGGAAAATTAAAGGTGGAATCTGATTGGTTGCTGTGGGCACCTAAGCCAGTTGTAATTTACACCAGTTTGATAAATGACCCCAATTATGAGAACTCTAACGTGTCTGTGTAACAAACTCTGTAGAGACGAGATGCGGCTGAAAGAATTTGTCATGGCGGTCTTGGTCAAACGGAGGAGAAGAGGAAAGAGAGGATCTACATGACAGGAGATGTCACTGGATGTAACAGGTATGTGGTGCTGTATTATCCTATATGTAGTGCTGGCTCACCACTGTGACCTGCGTCTCATCTTCTCCTCCAAGTCTTTTTTTTATCATAATCGTATGTGTTTTAAATTTGGCAACTAAAATTTGTATTTGTCACCTGCAGTCCTATGTAACAGCCTAGATAACAGTGATTACTTTCTGTGTACAGATAATGTAGTAGATGTTCCATGCAGTCCTATGTAACACCCCACATAACACAATAGTTCACTGTGTTATGTGGGTTGTTACATAGCACTGCAGGTAACATCTATGACATCTGTACACAGAGAGTTATGAGATGGTGGGGGTCTGACTCCTGGCACCCCCACCAATCAGCTGTTTGAGGAGACCGCGATGTCCCAGTGAGCGTCGCAGCCTCTTTGCTCATTACCAAGCACAGCGCTGTCCATTTGATAGCCCTGCGCTCGGTATTACAGCTCAGCCGCAATCACTCAGATGAGACAGAGCTGCACCAAGGCCACGTGAACGATGTCATATTGCCTAGGAAGAGACGTTGGCGCTTACGAAGCACCGCAGCCTCTTCATATAGAAAAAAAAACTAAAACTAAAATGGAGGGGGGGGGGGGGGGGCCTGAATTGGGTAGACAGCCCCGGGCCTATCATGCACTTAATCCGCCCCTGTCTGCTTTCCTCTCTATTCTCTGAAGTAACTTTATTGTTGAAGAGGGCAATCGCTCTTCTTTAGTCTGCGCAGGCACGTATCGAGCTACTCTATGCTGGTCAGGTGCACGCACTCTGCACACAACACAACCCAAGGTGCAGGACCAGCTGTTACAGGCAGGGAGATGACATGTCTTTCACGGCCCACTGGGTCAATTGTTTTTGGCAGCAGTGGCGAGGCAGCACCCCAGCAACAAGGCCAGGTCCTATTGGCACCGTCACATTTGTATAGGTCTAGTTCCAGCACCAGGCGCTTATCTGCCCTTTCCACCTCCTCCTATATAGACATCCTCCTGTCCCCAACAGCAGCAGGGCAAACCATTGCTCCCACTCCGCCTCCCTCTCATCATATGTGTAAAGTGAAGCACTGCCATGTATGAACGATTTTGTCATGCACCAGACCACTTAAAGTCCTTTAAAGAAGCCACAAAATTTGTAAGTTGGAACAACTGTGGCATGAACGATGTCCTCCCCCTGATAGTTACCTTAGAATATATGCTCCCACTCATGCATCAGGGGACTATGGAACAGCTAATTCATCTTGCTGTCTGCCCTGTATCTGTTGGGGACCCACAAGGAGAAGGAGGATGAGAATGAGGAGTTGCCACTAAAGGAGGAGTCGGAGGTGCAGTAGCAGAAGGATGATGATGATGACAATGACACCAGCAATTGCACCCAATTACCTGTGGGGGACAGAGCCAGAAATAACTGGCTCCTAGGGCATAATGGCCAGAATGGCTGGCTGTATGATTGCTTGCTTATACAGTGACAGGTGTACCATTGACATCAAGCAGTGTGATGATTACTAAATAGCCATGCTATTAGACCCTCGCCATCAAAGAAAAATGGGGGAATGTCTTCCAACATGGAGGCCAAATTACTTTATTACCAGGAAACACTGTGTATGCAGCTTTCCACAGCTTTTGATAAGCAGACACCTGTCGCCAGCGTGTCTGAAAGGGAGGCCCCTCTACGCAACGCGCAGAGCCACCCACCTCCCAACATCTCTACTGCCACAAGCAGCAGAAGCCACAGAAACAGAAGCCAGTTCAGTCTCATTGACTCGTGCCACTCCAGGCTGAGGCAAATCAGAAAACAGAGACCTACCACCTCAATGCCCAGGTTCAGTCCTACCTAGACTCTGGCCTGTTTTCGGCCCATACCCTCTTCCCTGACCCCATGGACTTCTGAGCAGGCAGACTAGAACAGTGGCCTAAACTGGCCCATTATTCTCTATCTGATCTTTCTTTCCCAGTGTTATCTAACCCCCTTAGTACTTGGCCAGTTCTGGCAACTGTTCCAGTGGTGACACCCAAATAGACCAAGCTGTCCTCCTCCAGTGTCCAAAACATCTCTTTTCTCAAAATGAAAGAGCATGGAACCTGGAGGATTTTCACATTCCTCCAACTGAGACTGATTAGTAGATCTGCCGCTGTCTGCCCTCCAACATGTTCCATACTACAAACCAGATTCCAAAAAAGTTGGGACACTATACAAATCGTGAATAAAAACTGAATGCAATGATGTGGAGGTGCCAACTTCTAATATTTTATTCAGAATAGAACATAAATCACGGAACAAAAGTTTAAACTGAGAAAATGTACCATTTTAAGGGAAAAATATGTTGAATCAGAATTTCATGGTGTCAACAAATCCCCAAAAAGTTGGGACAAGGCCATTTTCACCACTGTGTGGCATCTCCCCTTCATCTTACAACACTCAACAGACGTCTGGGGACCGAGGAGACCAGTTTCTCAAGTTTAGAAATAGGAATGCTCTCCCATTCTTGTCTAATACAGGCCTCTAACTGTTCAATCGTCTTGGGCCTTCTTTGTTGCACCTTCCTCTTTATGATGCGCCAAATGTTCTCTATAGGTGAAAGATCTGGACTGCAGACTGGCCATTTCAGTACCCGGATCCTTCTCCTACGCAGCCATGATGTTGTGATTGATGCAGAATTTGGTCTGGCATTATCTTGTTGAAAAATGCAGGGTCTTCCCTGAAAGAGGTGACGTCTGGATGGGAGCATGAATATATTTTTCTGCATTGATGGTGTCTTTCCAGACATGCAAGCTGCCCATGCCACACGCACTCATGCCATCAGAGATGCAGGCTTCTGAACTGAGCGTTGATAACAACTTGGGTTGTCCTTGTCCTCTTTGGTCCGGATGACATGGCGTCCCAGATTTCCAAAAAGAACTTCGAATCGTGACTCGTCTGACCACAGAACAGTCTTCCATTTTGCCACACTCCATTTTAAATGATCCCTGGCCCAGTGAAAACGCCTGAGCTTGTGGATCTTGCTTAGAAATGGCTTCTTCTTTGCACTGTAGAGTTTCAGCTGGCAACGGCGGATGGCACGGTGGATTGTGTTCACTGACAATGGTTTCTGGAAGTATTCCTGAGCCCATTCTGTGATTTCCTTTACAGTAGCATTCCTGTTTGTGGTGCAGTGTCGTTTAAGGGCCCGGAGATCACGGGCATCCAGTATGGTTTTACGGCCTTGACCCTTACGCACAGAGATTGTTCCAGATTCTCTGAATCTTCGGATGATGTTATGCACAGTTGATGATGATAGATGCAAAGTCTTTGCAATTTTTCGCTGGGTAACACCTTTCTGATATTGCTCCACTATCTTTCTGCGCAACATTGTGGGAATTGGTGATCCTCTACCCATCTTGGCTTCTGAGAGACACTGCCACTCTGAGAAGCTCTTTTTATACCCAATCATGTTGCCAATTGACCGAATTAGTGTTAATTGGTCTTCCAGCTCTTCGTTATGCTCAAATTTACTTTTTCCAGCCTCTTATTGCTACTTGTCCCAACTTTTTGGGGATTTGTTGACACAGTGAAAATTTGAATCAACGTATTTTTCCTTTAAAATGATACATTTACTCGGATTAAACATTTGATCTGTCATCTACGTTCTATTACAAATAAAATATTGACATTTTCCATCTCCACATCATTGCATTCAGTTTTTATTCACAATTTGTTTAGTGTCCCAACTTTTTGGGAATCCGGTTTGTATATGTCTGCTGCTGCCGCCACCGCCACAACTACTATTCCTCCCTGGTAATCCCCTACTGCCACCACTAATAACACTATACATCCGCCACTTCTACTACCAGTGTTGTCTCTATTTATATTTTACCACTGTACTACAGCACCACAGGTTACCCTCCTAGTACCACTGTACCACCAGTACTTCCACTCCGTCACTCTACTAACACTAGTTAACCTATCTTCCCCCTCTACACCACCCTGTTAAATCTCCTAGCACCACTGAACCATTACTACTTCAACTCTACTATGCCACCCACCACTGGTTAACCCTTCTAGTACCAATGTATCACCACCACCTCCATTACACCATTGGGTAACTGGTAATTAACCCTTTAATTCATCACAATTTGTTAACTTTTACCTTTCCACCCTTTCAACCTACTGTACAGTATATGTCAGAGCCCAAAACAGAGTATGTGAACAGCTCAGTACTAGAAGAGCTGCACAGCCTCCATGCTCTGCCATACAGACTGTGTGTAGAAATATATTACCGCCATAGAAGGTATAATGGAGCAGTACAGAATCTGTGCATAATGTTGGCACAGAAGACGCCTTATATACCTCTATAGAAGTCCAAATATAGCTTTATACATAAGCTTATATTTTGTGAACATCCTGCAGCTTGTATTACATCTGCTCTGATATCAGTAGTTATTATTTGGCTGCAGTACATTTATCAGGTGTTCAGACAGGGCAATATGAGAACAATCTCTAGTGATATTATTGGGGTAATATAAGTGTACATTCTCACATGGCAGATTTCTACAATATCTCCAATTCATGACTTACGAGTGCAGTAATATTGTGATGTTTTATTGTAGAAATCTGAAATTGAACATTTAGCATACCATGTATCTGTATCTGTAATTTAAGCCAATAGAAGCAATTGTTCTGGTGGGCCCTAATCACCCCAGTCTGAAACTGATGATTTATCATATAGTTTGTGATTTTCCTCTCTTTATTACTTGGAAGCACTGAAATCATATATAATAGAAACAACTAAAATGTTAAAATTCTGTTTAAGTTTATTGAAAGCAGATTCAGCATATTTAAGAACTAAATTACCTAAGTAACTTAGGTCCAGTGGGTGTAATGACGGCACAGTTTAAGTCTCTGAGAAGCTTCCAGCTGTTGTCATCTTATTGTTCTGTTCTTCTGTTCTGAAAAGATGCTATTTGCTTTCTTATGATTAGCCGCTTGTTGACATCGCAGCACTGAAGTTATGGGAGTACAACGTTGGAAAATACAGCAGTTTCAAAACTACATTTTCCGGCAGGCGCTGCGCTGGTCTGTCGGGTATCACGCTTCACTTTACTGTGAATTCTCTGAAATATCTTTTTTGTTGAAGAGGGCAAACGCTCTTCTTTAGTCTGCGCATGCACGTATCCAGCTATTCTATGCTGGTTCTGTGCACGCACTCTGCACCCAACACGACCACCAGCCCGAAATGGGACATTGTTGATGATGTGTTGTCAACAAGGCATGGCTTAGAAGTCTGGAGAACATGTGACCAGTGGATGTGACGTCATCGCTACTGGATCACATGACTAAGCAAATTATGAAGTTACTAGCTGGGATTCTCCAGCTTTCACCTCTATAAAAAAAAATTCCCAGGCAAAAATTATGCCTTTAATTGTCAAGTCCAGTCCAGTTGCACAATAGTGCAAAGATCCAAAGTAAATCTATGTCTGCTCTAAGAGCTATACGGTATAATCCAAAAACTGATATCTCCAAGAGATATCAAATCCAAAAATAAAAGGCTTTCGGCGCCAAAGTGGCTTGTGAGAGGGTATGTCATAAAGCAGATGCTCATACAGCACACAATGCTCCCTTCTCATCCTGATGTTAGATCTTCTGGTTCTAGTAGGTCAGTGGTTGTATCTCATCTTCCCATGGCTTTCAGCTCAGCGAGCACCTCTTTATAAAACTGGTGGTTGTTGTTAATCTTCAACATCTTGGAGCTCATTAATTGGGTGTAGGATATGCATCGCTCCCAAAAGGCCGTCCTTGAGCCGCCAATGAGGAATAGCTTTGGTGGGTAGCCCAGTTCAAGGCCGATGTAGGAGTAGGTGATGTAGTAGCAGGTTAGGAGTGATGCTTGCAGCTCTTCCATGCTGTCTATCTTTGGAGAGATGAGGTCCCGGCACAGCATGTACAGGAACACCACGCTGCCTGGGCTCAAGAAATGTTTGCTTTGGTAATCAGAGACGAGAAGATGAGTATCAATGTTTCTTAGCAATCTTATAGGCCATGTAGTGGAAGGATTGAGCTTAGAACATCTCTGATGCAAAAAGAGCCCAAGACACCTCAGGAGCTCATTGGGTGGGATGTATGGCTGATGATATCTCTGAAATGCTTGTGAAGGTTCAGTCTGACGTCGCTTGGCTGGTATGTCAGGGGAGCAATGGCGTCTCTTCCTGGAGTTCTTCGGTCTATTGTCTGCCATTGTGAAATAGTGGCACAGACTTCCTTCAAAGACAAAAATCCAATATATACATGGTGTCACAATCGACAACTAACAAACCCCTTATAACTAATTCCTATAATAACGACAGACAACCAATTGTGGATAAATAAGGCAGCGGTCTTTATTAAATCTGGGGGTTAACCAATAAATATTACCACAATAAATTAATCATACTGAGTTTAAATTAAATAAATACCTAACAATCCCTTAAGTTAATATCCGTCCACCCAAAAGACTGGGCGACTAACCCCACCAGCCAAGACCAGCATCAGCCGGACTTGGCCCCCCCCCCAACAAAAACGCGGCCCTTTCAATTATTGACTGCAAGCCTGTATTAAACATATCCAGACCAATGTCCGATAAATGTACAAGATCATTCCTATAAAGGCCAGCAACAGAACCATCCAGCTCCATATGCCGAAAGGTCCAACCATTCACAGCGGGAAGGAACTTTTCCAAACCCCTGTTAACCCTTTTTCGAATTTTGTCAAGAAAGCGAAGTTGTGAGTTTTTCCATAACAAACGGGGAATGATTTCAGAAAAAAACTAAATAACTCCCGGCAATAACTGACTAATATAAGCTAAATCACTTTTTATATCTGCTAATAAATCCAAAGTTTTCGCCTTCCCCAAATAATTACCCCCTACATGAAAAATAATCACCTGGGGAGGGGGGCGAGACTGTAACTCACCTTTAATAATGGGAACTACCTGCTTCCACCTTAACCCTCTAAAACCCAACCAATAAATATAAACAAATGGCAGATCGAAAAACAATTGCTGAGCATAGTTACGCATACAGGCCCTCTTCTCAGCCCAGAAAATAAAGGAATGCCTGCAAATCCACACATTGATCTGCTCAGAACCTGAAAAAGAAAATAGTTATAACAATACTAAATTAGGTCTGATATAAAGTTTATATCTATCAGAACTCCACCTTCCATTTCTTTAATCAAAGCATTATCCAATCCCATTCTAGCCGCTTCAGTAGCGGCACCAATCCGAAAAGAATGAGATGAATAAGGCTCGAACTCTAATCCCAGGCTGTACAAGCATCTTTTAAAAACCGCATTAAACTGATATTTGGACAAAACTGAACTATCAGCATGAATTAAGAAGGAACCAAGCCCAGGGGGCCTAACCTCAAGAAAATCCCTTACCGTCATGACTGGACAAATATCAGAACCAGACAACTGACCCAAACTAATGACAGAACCCCTTCCAAACTGATCCGTCTTAGACTTCCGTACTGTGATAAAAATGCCAGCAGGCAATAACTGAATATCCGACAACAGTAAAGGAGAAGCAGACCGAACATTCGGAGCCACCAATTCACTAACTCTAAACACTCCAAAGAAGGCTAAAACGAATGCACACCTAAATAATTTAAACTCGTATCACGAAGCAGCAAACAAACGCAAGGATGACAACAATCTACCTAAAAGATCTATGGAAATCGGACGACGACCATCCGGAAAAACCCTGCCTTTCTTGAAACCCTTCAAAAACTGTCTAACCGCAAAATAACTATTTACAGGAGGGAAACCAGACAATTTAAAAAAGAAAGATACCCCAGCTAATGTCTTCTGAACTGCAGACCCACCCAAACCCGATCTAACCAAACTACAAATAAAATTCAAGACATGACCAGCCTTACCTTCAAAAACATTAACTCCATTACCTTTACAAAACACTTCCCATTTATTCCATGCTAGCGCATAACCATTCCATGTATTAGGAGCCACCGAATTTCGAATCTGTTCGCTTATTAGTGCCAAATCAGACTCCAGAGGTAAGGTGGACACGGGATGCCTTCTTTTGCTGCATTGGGAACCAAGGCAAAGAATTTCTCCCACTGTGCACGGGGAGAGAGAGTCCGCTATTACATTTGACTTACTATTAATATATGTAAAACCTATATATGGCCCTAACAAAATTACGGGCTTACCCCTAATTAGAATATATATAGCCGATTGAAGGAGTAAGGTAAGCAAAGTATACTTTAATTCAAAGAATATATACTGCAATAGTACAAAAAAATACTCAGTTTTATTAAGAAAATCACAAAAGACACATGATCAGCACTGGTCACAAATAAGACAATACATACAGGTTACAATACATGTTAAAAACCAAGTGAACCGATGGTGGGCTGCCAATACATATATCTAAGGTAAAGTGCAAGTGCATAATTATACCCAAATGGTCATGAGTAGTGGGCATATAGTATCAAAAAGCTATAGCTATTAGATACCACAAATATCCACATGTATATATGTGTCAAGATTTGCCACAGGCCGGTGTGAAGATATACACCAAGGTTATCAAAATTAGGGCAATAACAATAATCAAAATTGTATTTGACACATGATGGAAACCATTATATATACTGACCAATTGATTTAATTGTATCGTGCAGCAATACCACCGGTCCACTCCCCAACGCACGTTTCGCGTACAGCTTTTTCAAGGGGTATTGGTTGACAGAGAGGAGGGTCACCCATAAATAGGTCAGGTGGATATATTTGATTGGTTGTTGGACTCGTATTTGATTGCATTTGAGGCTCACCTGGGTACTATCACATGGCGGACATTACTGGCGCCTGGCCTCTCAGTCGCAAGCCACCACATCCGGTGACGCCGCGCCGGTCCAGAGGAAGGCAGTCACGCACATCCTGTGCGACACGCGTCACTCTGGAGCGGCCGGCGGCACACGAACGCAGCGCATGCGCAGATCACCAAACACGCCACCTCCGCCATATTAAATAAGGGCACATAAACATAACATAAAGATGTGTCAAGAAAATCAGATTGCTTTACATAGAATGATGGTATCTTATCATATATAAACCATACTATGATAGACACAATTGTTATCCTGGAGCATGAACATATATATACTAATAATCCACGTCCAATATTTGTCAATTTATCAATGTATATATACACGTGCACAGAACCTCATCTCAATTCAACTTCAATGTATATACATATATATATATGTATGTTCGTCAGGTGACAGTACCTGAAGTGCACTTGCACTAGACAGATATTGTACACCTGACAGCCATAATAGTCATACACATCGAATAACAATTAGTTTGATATGTTATACTAAGGTGGTGACGCATGCGCAGGAGAGGGCAAGGACCAAGCCTGTGCCGAATGCTGTGAAAATTAAATGATAAAAAATTATTATACTTAATAACAAAAATTACAAAAATTACAAGCTAATTATCATAATGATTAATTTTACAATATACATGAGGCCATAGGTTTGACCAAAAAAGTGTTATCACTCGACCTCAGTGGGGGGCCTTAAACTACATATTAGGAGGATATTGGACGTTGTTATTCCTACCGACCTCTTTTCCTCCTGACATACACAATTAGCCATGGCAGGAGTAGGTAGTGTTAAGGTCTCCCAACTCAGAGGCCTCAAAGTGCAAAGTGAAGTACTGAAAAAAAGAGTTGTTGGTTGCATAAAGAACCAGCAAGACCAAAGTGAATGAATAACAATATAAGTTACATCAATTTTACATATTAATTGTATCTAAAATATCACAATTACATATAATTGGCTATATATGCCGTGAGCCAAAGATATATATGTGAAATCCAAATTGTTCAAACATAAAGAAAGAACAAATGAGGATATACCCTGCCAAACCGTGAATGTTTCACATTCGCCCCTATCCAGGCGCCAATCACCTATACACCAATATAACCGATATTCAACCTGATCACATCCCCAGTCACACTAGAAATATCATGCGACCTCTCATCATGCCCCGAGCCTCTATATACATAAAGGAATCCCCCATCCTATCCACCGCCCATTCATGAGTGCCCTTCAATCATCGCCATACACATAAACATAAAGAAACCTGGACAGAGCATGGAGATTCAAGGAGGAGGCATTCACAGGAAGGATGCAAAAGGCACCTTGTCATTCAACCCATATGGCACTTGAGTTTGAAGTTTAATTATCCATTTACTTTCCACTTGTTCAAGTCGTCTGAAGAGATCACCTCCTCGAGATCCTAGATTTACCCTATCGATGCCACGAACCCTCAGGTCCTGCCATCGGTTATTGTGTTTCAACCGAAAATGTCGTGCAACTGGTTTGAGTTTCAATATTCGTTCCCTATCATCAACTGACACTTTTGACGCCATCCGAATATCACTCTGATGTTCCTGAAGGCGTATACGCAATTCGCGTGTCGTCATGCCGATGTAGATTAACCCACATGGGCATGTTGCGTAATAGATGACGCCACAAGTACTGCAGTTGATAAAGTGCACAATTTTGTATATATTTTTACCAGATGAGTCACTAAATGACACACTTTTTACCATAGCCTTACAAATGCTACAATGTCCGCACGGTGTCGAGCCCCACTTTGGTCCCTTGGACTGAAACAGGAATTCCTGGTTGTTAGGTGGGACATAATGGCTAGATACCAGAATGTCACTAAGATTCCTGCTACGTCTAGAGACCAGAGTGGGGGCCGAGGTGAGAACCGAATTCAAGACATGATCAGTTTGCAATACAGGCCAATATTTTACAAACGTTTTTCTGATGTTATTCCATTGTGGATTATAATCCGTGATCATACAGACTGGTCGAGCTTCATCCACCGCTGCGTTTTGGACTTTTTTAGGCTTTGTTGTGAGGAGGGTCTGTCGTGATGTATTGGCAGCTCGCTGGTACCCCCGTTCAATAACCACAGGGTGATATCCTCTTTGTGCAAAGCGTTGTCGAAGCTGAGTCGATTCTTTTTCAAAGTCCTCTGTTGTGGTGCATAATCTTTTAGCTCTTAAAAACTGACCAATCGGTATAGATCGTTTTTGATGTTGTGGATGAAAGGACGATGCGTGCAACAAAGCGTTTACAGCAGTATCCTTGCGATGAATTGCCGTCGATAGAGTGCCATCCGTGGTCGTCTTGATGTTGATATCCAAAAATGTCATTTGACTTTGGGAGATGGTTTGGGTCAATCTAATATTCCAATCATTCGCGTTCAGTTGCACCAAAAATAAATCAAGTGCCATCCTGGATCCCTGCCAAACAAACAAAATATCATCTATAAAGCGGATCCAGGATATGACCTGTCCATCCGCCCCATCCATGATCTGTTGTACATATTCACGTTCCCAAAGACCCAAAAATAGGTTGGCGTATGAGGGCGCACAAGTCGCCCCCATCGCCACACCTCGTAGTTGGAGATAGTGTCGGTCTTTAAAAAGGAAGTGATTATGTGTGAGTACAAAATCCAACAGGATTAGTATGAATTCCACCAATTCCGGCGATAAATTCCTTGTCCGCAAGAAGAAACTTTTTTTCAGTACTTCACTTTGCACCTTGTGGCCTCTGAGTTGGGAGACCTTAACACTACCTACTCCTGCCGTGGCTAATTGTGTATGTCAGGAGGAAAAGAGGTCGGTAGGAATAACAACGTCCAATATCCTACATAAGACGGAAGACATTGAACACACATTGATTTTGTACTCACACATAATCACTTCCTCATGTATATTGTAAAATTAATCATTATGATAATTAGCTTGTAATTTTTGTTATTAAGTATAATAATTTTTTATCATTTAATTTTCACAGCATTCGGCACAGGCTTGGTCCTTGCCCTCTCCTGCGCATGCGTCACCACCTTAGTATAACATATCAAACTAATTGTTATTCGATGTGTATGACTATTATGGCTGTCAGGTGTACAATATCTGTCTAGTGCAAGTGCACTTCAGGTACTGTCACCTGACGAACATACATATATATATATGTATATACATTGAAGTTGAATTGAGATGAGGTTCTGTGCACGTGTATATATACATTGATAAATTGACAAATATTGGACGTGGATTATTAGTATATATATGTTCATGCTCCAGGATAACAATTGTGTCTATCATAGTATGGTTTATATATGATAAGATACCATCATTCTATGTAAAGCAATCTGATTTTCTTGACACATCCCTATGTTATGTTTATGTGCCCTTATTTAATATGGCGGAGGTGGCGTGTTTGGTGATCTGCGCATGCGCTGCGTTCGTGTGCCGCCGGCCGCTCCAGAGTGACGCGTGTCGCACAGGATGTGCGTGACTGCCTTCCTCTGGACCGGCGCGGCGTCACCGGATGTGGTGGCTTGCGACTGAGAGGCCAGGCGCCAGTAATGTCCGCCATGTGATAGTACCCAGGTGAGCCTCAAATGCAATCAAATACGAGTCCAACAACCAATCAAATGTATCCACCTGACCTATTTATGGGTGACCCTCCTCTCTGTCAACCAATACCCCTTGAAAAAGCTGTACGCGAAACGTGCGTTGGGGAGTGGACCGGTGGTATTGCTGCACGATACAATTAAATCAATTGGTCAGTATATATAATGGTTTCCATCATGTGTCAAATACAATTTTGATTATTGTTATTGCCCTAATTTTGATAACCTTGGTGTATATCTTCACACCGGCCTGTGGCAAATCTTGACACATATATACATGTGGATATTTGTGGTATCTAATAGCTATAGCTTTTTGATACTATATGCCCACTACTCATGACCATTTGGGTATAATTATGCACTTGCACTTTACCTTAGATATATGTATTGGCAGCCCACCATCGGTTCACTTGGTTTTTAACATGTATTGTAACCTGTATGTATTGTCTTATTTGTGACCAGTGCTGATCATGTGTCTTTTGTGATTTTCTTAATAAAACTGAGTATTTTTTTGTACTATTGCAGTATATATTCTTTGAATTAAAGTATACTTTGCTTACCTTACTCCTTCAATCGGCTATTAATATATGTAGCCTTAAGCCAAATATTCCTAGACAAGCAACAACGAACCCAAAAACGCAACAGCTTCACAACAAATTCATTATTAGATGACAAGCAATTCACGGCAAATAAAACTCCCTTATTATCAGTATATACCAACACCCTTTTATCTGCTAACTCCTGCCCCCAAATTACTAAAGACACCACTAGTGGGAAAAGTTCCAATAACACTAAATTCTTCAAAACTGTATCAACTTTCCACGATTCATGCCATTTCTCTGCTGACCACTGACCCCAAAAATAAGCCCCATAACCACAAGACCCAGCTGCATCCGTGACTAGGCCTAAAGCCTCAGACTCAACAAATTCCCGCTGCCACAAACTACGCCCGTTAAAATGCACCAGAAACTTCTCCCAAACCCTCAAATCATCTTTCAAAGACTTTGATAACCTAATATGGGCAGATGGAGACTTAAGACCCCTGGTTGCCATGTACAATCTCCTAGAGAATACCCTCCCAATTGGAATTACCTTAGACGCAAAAACAAACAAACCCAATACACTCTGTAACTCACGCAATGTCGTCTTCTTCACCGCTAACATTTTCCTAATTGACTCCAACAATTTATTCACCTTAGCCATAGGAAGCCTGAATTCCATAGCTACTGAGTCAATTGTTATACCCAAAAATTCAATTTCACAACAAGGGAGAACCGATTTTTCCTGAGCTAACGGAATGCCAAAAAACCGACAAACCTCATAAAAACGTTTCAATAAATCTAAACAGACCTCAGAATCAGGGGGGCCAACAAACAAAAAATCATCTAGATAATGCAAACAACCACCAATGTAACCCAATGAACAAAAGATGAAAACAACTCAAAATAAGAACACGATAACGAAAAACCCATAGGCAGACACAATAATAATTCCCCTCAAATTGAAAATCCAATGAATTGAAACCACTCGGGCAAACTGGCAATAAGCGAAAGGCCGACTTTATATCAGCCTTAGACAATAAACAACCCCTACCAAAAGAACCTAGCAAACTAACAGCCTCATCAAAAGAACTATAAGACACTGAACACGCCCCCTTATCCAATTTATCATTGAGCGACTGTTTTTCCGGAAAGGATAGGTGATGAATTAACCTAAATTCATTGGCCGCTTTCTTAGGGACCAAACCCAAGGGGGATAAACGGAAGTCCTGAAAAGGGGGGTAAACAAAAGGCCCAGCCACTCTCCCCGCATCTATCTCTTTCTCAATTTTCTCCCGAACTATATCCATATTCAAACTAACTGAACTCAAATTTTCCAACCAAACACACCCTGGACCTTTAAACTGTGGAACGAAAAAACCTTCACTAAAACCCTTATTAATTAGCTCCGCCTTCACCTGGTTTGGATATATGTTTAACCAAGGAACCATGTTTTGCAACTTCACAGATGTCAGAGCTTTTCTGAAATTCTCGGCTAACAACGGTTTGCTGGGCCCCTGAAACCCTTTTAAAACAGCGAAATATCGGGTGCGGGCCCAAACAAACCGAGCACTCATGCCTATATTTACAGGAATTTAACCATTTACAAGCTGACTCGTTGAAGGCAAAACATAGGCCCTTCCGCAAAACATTCTGACTGGTGTTCTGCTACCTTGGAAGCCCCCCAGATCTCTGAGGAAGCATCAAAGACAGCCATAAACCTACGTCTTTATTACCCCACTGCAAACCTGGGTGGACAGCTAATTTTTGACAAAATGTTTCATCATATTGAAATCACGAGAAACCTCCGAAATTACGGTAGGCCTCTAAAATGATATCAATATGCTGAAACAACCCACTGCATAATTGCGGATACTTAGATCCTAAAATTGATGAATAAATACAAAAGGCTTGAAGCCAATTGTTAAAGGACTTTGGGGCATCCTTTTCCTGTCCTCCTCCGATTTTTCATCCGCCTTCTTTTCCGACTTAATAATCTCTCTGGAAGAAGAGGGCAATGATAATATATCAATATACTCCCTCCTGCAAATTTTCTCTTTCACCGCATTAGGCAGATGAAAACCCAGTGGAGACACTTCACATGACATTGCCTCTTTTAAACACGACTCCGTCACACCAGCTGCATTGGCCAGCACTGGTCCCCCCCGCACCAGAAGCATTCACAGCAACAGATGCAGGATGGTCAGTCCAGGCCACAGCAGGTGACGGACGGGCAGTGCCAGAACTAGCAGCAACGCCTTGAGCCAGATCAGAAAAAAACCTGGCTAAACCCTGTAAAAAGGAAAAACCTTGTTTATCATTAACAGGAAAACAATCAGGCAGAGTGAACGGCCTATCATTAATCTCACCAAGACTTGAATCCATGGTGTCTTCAGCAGGCTGCCTAGCTATCTCCTCAGAACCAGGCTGCGAGACCGCCGACCTGGGAGGAGACCGCTGGACGGGGAGTAGGTGATCCTGGGCCTCTTCTTCCGGCTTGAAGACCGCACGGGAACACCAGCCTTCATGGACCCTCCAGGGAGAGAAGATCTAGATGCAGGGCAGGGAGAAACCACATTGCCATGACGGGCACTGCTTCTACTGCTGCGGGGTTCCACATCACTGCTCCTCTGGCTGGACTTCTTGGAAGGAGGCAGCACTACCTCACTGGAGCCACCAGGTGGCGCTGGCTCCGGCACAGGACAAAAGGAGGGCACACTGCTCAGCAGCCTCTGGCTCTTACTGGATACCAGCTCCTCCCCCATGCCCATGTGACCTCCGCTGCCCTCCTCCTCCTCCACCAGCGCAGCAGGCCTGCTCACTGAAGACACTGGCGCTACCTCAGCCAGGCACCTGCGCAGCCAATCCTCGCTGCCACAGGTGAGAGCTCTTTTGTGAATCTGGCTGAGGAGCGCGTCGAGCGGGCCGAACTCCATGCTGCAGCGCCGGTCACTTTGCTTGAAGAAGGGGAGGAAGAAACTGCTAACGCCGGTGGCTTCTGTTATCTCCGCAGGCCGACAACTTGACACGCAGACCGCAGCTTCTCACCGCCGGATGCCGCACTTGACCCGCCACTCCGGCCGCCTCTTGAAGCTCCGCTCTGCTGCTGCCACTTGAAATCTTCAGGAAACTTCAGCTCTTCAGCCGCTGCCGCCGCCGCCGTCGCCGCCGCCGCTGATGTCTTCACACGGGATGCTTCCTTCTTGCTTGAAGATTCCAACAGCCAAGACCCAGGTGAGTGACCGACCTTAAATAGTGGTCCAGTTCCCGCCAAAGAACCTCCTGGCCAATCCTTGATTCAGGCAAAAAATAGCCTAAGCCCAGCAACCGGACAGCAACCCTCCTGAGACAATCACCTGCCGTCCAGTTGCCAGCTTAACCTGAGGAGAAAAACAAGGAGAGAAAAGAGAGGGGGGGGGGGCGAAAACATGGCCATACCATAAAAAACGTGTCTCAATGACACCATGAGGGGCAAGCGCCAATTTCGGCCTTGCCCCTGACATTATAGACTCACAAGGCGATACATTAGAGAGCAAAATGATGGACACCACAAGGGACCCAATGCACCCCAAGTCTAGAGCTCTGCTGGGCACAGGTAATATCCGCCATATTGAGGATCGGGCTAGGAGTCATGGTTTCCAGTATATATGAAAGGAATATTCCCATCTGGTCATTCATGGCATATCCACAGGACAGGTCACCAATGGGACCCACATCAGTTTCAAGAATTTTTAAGAACGAGGCCCCATCTTGCAGCCACAATGAATGGAGACATTGCCGTGCATGCATTGCTCCCTATATTGACTTCTAAGGAAGTTTTGAAGTGCGGTTGGATAATTTTGGAATTCCCATAGTGCCTACACTCCCCACAAAAGTTGTCCAAAGCAGGGAAAAGCTGGCAACCAGGTCACTGTTAGCCACCACTAGGGGGAGCCAATACATACATATTTATACTGCTCCCATCGTGGTGAATAGAAGCTGTATTAATATGTGTACTATGTATCGGGCAATCATGACATTCACTTACAGGGTAATGACCTATAGGTGGCAGTAGAGAGGCAGCTGTCTATCTTCTAGAGAATAATTTTGTATAGCAAACTAATTAGGGGGGGGAAGGGTATCATTAATGTTCGGTGGTTTTTGTGTGACTTTTGCCAATCTTAATCCAGGTTTAACATTTAGACAAGTGGGCGGAGCTTAGCCTCCCATAGCCTGACAGATATCCTAGAAATAATATCAGCTTCTATATTCGGGTATATACAATGTAGTATACTTTACCTAATCCGCTCCAGAGATGCCTTTAGTCTTAGTGAGGAGAGGAATTTCAGTACATTCTCTTCCTGTAATACGGCAGGAATCACACGGCAGGTAAGTGGTCACTTCACTGTAATGTATGACGTGTGAGAAGCTGCATATAATTCCCATGTTCTAGCTGTCAGTGTTCTAGAACCTGATACATAACAATGCAGAACAGTCTGGTTACTATGACGACTTCACTACTCATGGTTACTGCAAGTTTATTTCTTAAAGTGATACTATTATCTTTATGTTAAATCCTGTTTAACCCTTTCTGAATGTGGCCTATATTGGTCATCAGGATTCTACTTTTATTTTGTTTTATTTTCATATTTCAAGAGCCATATCTTTTTATTTTTCTGTAGACGAATCTGTGTGAGGGATTGTTATTTGCAGGACACCGGACACTGTTTTGGGGAATATATAACTTACGAAGAATTGAGAATTTGGTGGGGAATGGAAGAAAAATATCAATTCTGACTTTTTTTTTAACTTTTTAATTTTTTTATATTTACAATGTTAATACTTTTTTAGGATAAAATAACTTTATTTTTTTTATAAATACTTTTCAATAATATCACAATATTATCAGAGCCATAACATTTTCCTGTTTTGGCGCAGCTGTGTGAGGCCTTGTCTTTTGCAACATGTAGATTTCTTTATAACAGCACCTGGCATTGAAAAGGTCAATCTGTCTCGTTTTGGTGGTAAACAAGTCGGACTTTTTCCTAAAAAACATGCTCTTCTTTAAACCTTATGAAAGCTGTGGAAAAATACCAGCTTCTCATTATTAGTTAGAAAGTCCCAAAAGTCTCTCAGCCAGGATTCAAGATTTAAATAACAGACACCAACTCAGGGGCGGACATACCATAGATAGATGCTGCATCGGGGCAGGGGAGAGGTGTTTCCCTTACCCATTCCTCTGATAGGCTGGAGAGGCCAGTGTAGGCAGCAAGATGACATCATCGCGCCGCCGCTTCACTGAGAGTGTCATGGAGGTAAGTATGTGAGATAATATTTTTTTTAACACTATGCTGTTGCCCAGAATGGGGAAGGGGGGAGAGGAGCACTATGGGGGAATCTCCTAGGGGGCATAATACTGACACACATGGGGGAGAGGTGCACTGTGGGGCATCTACTAGGGGGCATTATACTGGCACACGTGGGGGGAGAAGAGCACTATGGGGGCATCTACTGGGGGGCATTATACTGACACACATGGGGGAGAGGTGCACTATGGGGCATCTACTAGGGGGCATTATACTGGCACACGTGGGGGGAGAGGAGCACTATGGAGGCATCTACTAGGGCGCATTTATTTACTGGCACAGATGGGAGGGAGCACTATAGGGGCATCTACTAGGGGGCATTATTTACTGGCATACCTGGGGGAGAGGAGCACTATGGGGGCATCTACTGGGAGCCCTATATATTAGAATTATATTGGCACTATGGGGGGGGGAGAGGAGCCATATAAGGGCATCTACTGAGGGCCCTATATATTGGCATTATATACCGTTACACATGGGGGGCACTATGGAGAAGTGGGGGAGAGGAGCACTATGGGGGCATCTGCTGGGGGGCATTATATAGGGGCATTTTATACCAGCACAAACTATATGTGCAATATGGGGTGGGGATGAGTACAATAGTGGCATTTTATACTGGCATACATTATATGGGCACTATGGGGAAGGGTGGAGAGGAACATTATCGGAGCATCTACTTCGGGCACTCTATATGGGCATTTTATACTAGCACATTATGTCAGGCACCATGGAACGGGGGGAGGAGCACTATGGGGGCATCTACTGGGGGCACTATATAGGAGTATTTTATACTGGAGCAAAATGATGGGGCACTATGGGGACATTAGCTCAACTGGGGGGCACTAAGAGGCGTTTTTTGGGGCACACAGTAGGGGTCATTGGCACACATTTTGAGGGCACTATAGGGAAATTGGCTCTACTAGGGGCACTAAGAGGAGGTGTTGTTTTTTTTACTGCCACACAACAGGGCATTTATGGTATCATTATTTTTGGGGGACATTATGTTTATTAGTGTCACTGCTGAGCGCAGTTATTTTTTAGGGCACTGGGTGCGAATAATTATTGAAGGGGCACTATCTTGTACTAGTATTTTCAGGGGGTTATCTGTTTCTGCAGTATAGTATTGGGGAGCACAGTAGGCACAGGATGGGGTCTTCAGAAGGTTAGAGGATGTTGGAAAAGTAGAAAACTAAGATGTCTGTCTGTCAAACTCTGCAGAGAGAAGAGACGGCTGAAAGGAATCATCATGGTGGTCTGGTCTGAAAGGAGAAGATGAGGAAAGAGAAGATCTAAGTGTAGTGTCCCACTAGGTAGGAGTGGGCACTACACAAGGGTCAATTGGGTAGCGTGTACTTCTACTCACAAGGGACAGTGATATTGTATTGATCTATGCATTTAATGTAATTGACTGTGTGTTTTACATGCAATGGTTTTCCCTGTTATATGCTTTGCAGGCCTAGTGGGGTGTAATTTAGCATTCCAGACACTAGAGGAAGATAGGGAGCCCCTAGTATAAATGTCCAGGCCCAGACAGGGAGTGGTTAGGTCATAGTCAGGAGTCTGTGGAGACAGAAGTGAGAAGGCACCAGCCCAGGATATGCTGAGGGCCTCCTCCTGACATGCAGCTGGATAGTCCTGGTTTCTAGCTGCACCAGGAGGCTAGATGGAGTACAGCCTGCTTGGAGACCGTAGTGTATTCCAGGGGACTAGAGGAGTTACCTCGTCAGCCTGAAGCTCCTGAGGCTAAGGATAGCTCAGTTGAGATACCCCAGTAGTAGGACAGCACCTCCTGGGAGCAGCCTGCAGCCACCTTGTCACATCAAGCAGAGAGACAGCTAGGAAACAAAGGTACTGTAACCTTAAGCAAGTGCCAATACTGGAGGAAGGAATTCATACCAAGGATTTAAGCCATCAATTAGGCATCCGGGCCTTGGGATCCAGCCAGCTAGAATAGCTGTGGGGATAGAGCAGCACTGCACTGCAAAGCATTAACTATATACCCTCCAAGTATCTTGCAAGATTGAAACCTGCTGTGATATAAACCTGCTGTGCATTTGGAACTGTAAAGGACTGCATTAACATCTTCTGTAACTGCATGTATAAAGTTGGACTGTTTTCACCAAGTAAAGCAACGTTTGGTTCAACAACTGCGTACTCATTTAATCCTCCTGCAAACCGGTGTGCCACCGTTACAGGCACTCGCGTCACGATCCTTAACGGGACCTTGCCTCAGGCACTCTAAACACCTGCACAACCAGGGCACCTCACCCAACATCAGGCCTGGTCTCTACACCCAGAGTGTGCCCCAGAGGAACTAGTGTCTGCCTCTCATTCACTGCTACATGCCTGCCCAGGGTCCTCCAAAAAGTGAGTAACCCTCGATTGCCCATACCGTGACCTCACTGTCGCTATACCCTGCAGGTCTGGCGTGCTGCATAAATTGGCATCACGAACAGGATACGATCATTCCTGCGCCATTGCGGATACAAAAACTGTGTGCTGTTAATTGCCTTAAAGTGACAAGCCCTATTTGCTTTATTGAAAATTGCTGGGCCAAAGTGAACTGTAATAATGGCGGTGTGAAGATTATATTGTCTGGACTGTTTGCTGCTTATTTAAGCCACCGCTTGCTGTCAGTGAATAGACAGCGATTTTGCTGATGATGGCCGCTTAGCTTGACTGGATTTGTTTGCTGCGTCATCTTCATACTGAATTGGCGGTAAAAATTGGCTGCCTCGCAGGGAGAAGACTGTCCGTGAACTGGAAGATGCCGAAAGATTCCGTGCTGCCCTGGACAACATCAGAAGAGGAAAGAAAGCGGACGCCTCACCTGAACCTGCAGCGGCTGCGCAGGATGCGCCAACTCCTGTACAAGTGCCGGCGGTGACAGCGGAGGACAGCGATCCCGACTCCGAAAAGCCTGGACGACCAGATTGTGCGGCTGGAGAAGAAACTACAGGAGCTGCGCCAGATTGCCTCTGCCAGGATCCAGACTCCACCTGACCTGAAAGAAAGTGGACTTAAGGACTCGGACGTCTCCGGGTCTGAGGTGAGAGTACCTGTCCCTTCCAGCTGGCCCTCTTTAGTGTCAGCACCTGCGGTGAGGTCTTCCTACGCTGTGCACCGGCGCACAGAGCCAGTCATCCAGGAACCCACCGGACCGCTTGCAGCAGCGGTACCCAGGCCAGTGCAGCAATCTCCAATTGTCATGCCTGCACCGGTGCGGTCAGCAACCCTGATTACCCCTAGGCCTATGGGGCCAATACCTATTAGGGGTCCGGTCATGCTGCAGTTGCCCCCCAATACTGTGTTGTGGGCACATCCGCCTGTTGATTCTCAGTACAGGTCCAGTTTACAAATGGAGCCAGGGAGCACCACTGTAGATGCCTAGTGGATATGACATGCCCCTGTGAATCGGCCTGCTAGGCCATGATTTGATTTATTTTGCCAAGGGACCCTAATAAAGTGGATTAACCCTTTCAGGACAGGAGTCCTTCGTTGTTTTGGCCCTCTGTTGCTGCTGCCAGTTACCCACGGCTCAGTGGTAGTGGTCAGCCACTGAAATACCAATTGCAGCAAGGCCATATTGTTTACAGGACCCCCTGCCTGCTTTCTCAGAGTGAAGAAGAATCCCAGTTGTGCCTATTTGTGTATGTTGCACCTTTAACCCTTTCACCCCCTTTTCAGGTTGATTAAGGGTATTACAGCACTTATTTTATATATGTCATTTAAATAATGTGGACTATTTTTATGTGCTGTCACTTTTACTATGCAACTTAAATTTTAAAGGAAATGCGCCCAGGGATAGACTCTAATGCACATGAGCCTCTGAGATTTTGCTACTTTTAAGGAAATGCGCCCAGAGATGGACTCCACTGTATGCGAGCCTCTGTGATCTTATACCTTTGTCACGGCTGGATTTGAAACACTTGCTGCAGATAAGAAAGGAACCTGGGTACTCATGTTTGTTCTTTGAGCCTCCAAGAACTTTTAATTGTTTTGCATTTTTCTACTGTTCTATTATGGACACTTTGCACTTAAAGTATTATTATGGACTATCCTGGTATTTACTGATATGCTGCACCAGGTCAGCGCCCCTGTTCCCTTATGTTATCCTGAGAGAAGAGAACGATGCCCCTTTTCACCGAACTTGCTCCTTAGCCAGTGGAACTGCCTGATATATACATATAATGTATGTCGCAAATGTAGATGTATTTTCCTGCTTTGCATTATTTTTCTATTACAGGTGCAGTATCCAGCTGGGCAGGGCCCCTTTCAGGTTGCGCCGAGGACGGGCAACGTCATAGCGTGGGGGTATGTAGTGTCCCACTAGGTAGGAGTGGGCACTACACAAGGGTCAATTGGGTAGCGTGTACTTCTACTCACAAGGGACAGTGATATTGTATTGATCTATGCATTTAATGTAATTGACTGTGTGTTTTACATGCAATGGTTTTCCCTGTTATATGCTTTGCAGGCCTAGTGGGGTGTAATTTAGCATTCCAGACACTAGAGGGAGATAGGGAGCCCCTAGTATAAATGTCCAGGCCCAGACAGGGAGTGGTTAGGTCATAGTCAGGAGTCTGTGGAGACAGAAGTGAGAAGGCACCAGCCCAGGATATGCTGAGAGCCTCCTCCTGACATGCAGCTGGATAGTCCGGGTTTCTAGCTGCACCAGGAGGCTAGAAGGAGTACAGCCTGCTTGGAGACCGAGTGTATTCCAGGGGACTAGAGGAGTTACCTCGTCAGCCTGAAGCTCCTGAGGCTAAGGATAGCTCAGTTGAGATACCCCAGTAGTAGGACAGCACCTCCTGGGAGCAGCCTGCAGCCACCTTGTCACATCAAGCAGAGAGACAGCTAGGAAACAAAGGTACTGTAACCTTAAGCAAGTGCCAATACTGGAGGAAGGAATTCATACCAAGGATTTAAGCCATCAATTAGGCATCCGGGCCTTGGGATCCAGCCAGCTAGAATAGCTGTAGGGATAAAGCAGCATAGCACTGCAAAGCATTAACTATATATATACCCTCCAAGTATCTTGCAAGATTGAAACCTGCTGTGATATAAACCTGCTGTGCATTTGGAACTGTAAAGGACTGCATTAACATCTTCTGTAACTGCATGTATAAAGTTTGACTGTTTTCACCAAGTAAAGCAACGTTTGGTTCAACAACTGCGTACTCATTTAATCCTCCTGCAAACCGGTGTGCCACCGTTACAGGCACTCGCGTCACGATCCTTAACGGGACCTTGCCTCAGGCACTCTAAACACCTGCAACAACCAGGGCACCTCACCCAACATCAGGCCAGGTCTCTACACCCAGAGTGTGCCCCAGAGGAACTAGTGTCTGCCTCTCATTCACTGCTACATGCCTGCCCAGGGTCCTCCAAAAAGTGAGTAACCCTCGATTGCCCATACCGTGACCTCACTGTCGCTATACCCTGCAGGTCTGGCGTGCTGCATAAGAAGACGTCACTGGATGTACAAGGTATGTGGGGCTGTATAAGGCTACTTTCACATCTGCGTTAGTGATTATGGCAGGCTGTCCCAGCTGAGAACAGCCTTCTGGAATTCACTGGATTCAACATTGCTGGATACAGACGGAATGCCCGCCGGCCCCATTAACTATAATGGGGTACGGTAGAGATCTGGCCACAATCTGGCTAAAATGCAGAGAATCAGCGGGACATAAACCGCTGCATGCTGTGGTTTGTGTCCGGACGGATCGTAGTGCCGCGGGTGTGAAAGTAACCTTACCTTGTATGTTTTGTATTGCTGTATGTAATATTAGGAGGGAATAGGTTAGGTTGAGAATTTGGCATGAGGGGAGGAGGGGCCCAGGCACATTCTTTGCACAGGGGGCCCTCTGCTGTCTGTGTCCGCCCCTGCACCAACTACACTACTCACAAAAAGTTAGGGATATAAATTTTGGGAAAATGGAAAACGTTCACACTACAGTGATATTATATCATGAAAGAAGGGCATTTAAGTAGAAGCATGCAATGGTATCCACCAGCATTGCCTTAACCCCTTAGGGACACAGCCTTATTTCACCTTAAGGACCAGGCCATTTTTTGCAAATCTGACCAGTGTCACTTTAAGTGCTGATAACTTTAAAACGCTTTGACTTATCCAGGCCATTCTGAGATTGGTTTTTAGTCACATATTGTACTTCATGACACTGGCAAAATGAAGTCAAAAAAATTATTTTTTTTGTATAAAAAAATAACTAATTTACCCAAAATTTTGAAAAATTAGCAAATTTCAAAGTTTCAGTTTCTCTACTTCTCTAATACATAGTAATACCCCCAAAAATTGTGATGACTTTACATTCCCCATATGTCTACTTCATGTTTGAATTATTTTGGGAATGATATTTTATTTTTGGGGGATGTTACAAGGCTTAGAAGTTTAGAAGCAAATCTTGAAATTTTTCTGAAATTTACAAAAAAAATTTAGGGACCACTACAGGTCTGAAGTCACTTTGCGAGGCTTACATAATAGAAACCACCCAAAATGACCCCATTCTATAAACTACACCCCTCAAGGTATTCAAAACTGATTTTACAAACTTTGTTAACCCTTTAGGTGTTGCACAAGAGTTATTGGCATATGGGGATGAAATTTGATAATTTAATTTTTTTGCCTAATTTTCCATTTTAACCCATTCTTTCCACTAGCAAAGCAAGGGTTAACAGCCAAACAAGACTTTATCTTTATTGCCCTGACTCTGCCGTTTACAGAAACACCTCATATGTGGCCGTAAACTACTGTACGTCCACACAGCGGGGCGTAGAGTGAAAGGTGCGCCGTTTGGTTTTTGGAAGGCAGATTTTGCTGGACTGGTTTATTTACACCATGTCCCATTTGAAGCCCCCCTGATGCACCCCTAGAGTAGAAACTCAAGTGAACCCATCTAAGAAACTACACCCCTCAAGGTATTCAAAACTGATTTTACAAACTTTGTTAACCCTTTAGGTGTTGCACAAGATTTAATGGAAAATAGAGATACAATTTCAAAATTTCACTTTTTTGGCAGATTTTCCATTTTAATATTTTTTTTCCAGTTACAAAGCAAGGGTTAACAGCCAAACAAAACTCATTGTCCCATTTGAAGCCCCCCTGATGCACCCCTAGAGTAGAAACTCCAAAAAAGTGACCCCATTTTAGAAACTACGGGATAGGGTGGCAGTTTTTTTTGGTACTAGTTTAGGGTAAATATGATTTTTGGTTGCTCTATCTTACATTTTCTGTGCGGCAAGGTAACAAGAAATAGCTTTTTTGGCACCGTTTTTTTTTGTTATTTAGAACATTCATCTGACAGGTTAGATTATGTGGTAATTTTATAGAGCAGGTTGTCACGGACGCGGCGATACCTAATATGTATACAATTTTTTTTATTTATGTACGTTTTACACAATGATTTTATTTTTAAAACAAAAAAAATGTTTTAGTGTCTCCATAGTCAAGAGTAGTGATGAGCGAACTTCTGTTTTAAGTTCGGCGTCTAAAGTTCGGCTTCCGGTTAGCGGAGAATCCCGATCTGGATCCGGATATGGATTCCGACTTCCGTTGTGGTCCGTGGTAGCGGAATCAATAATGGCCGATTATTGATTCCGCTACCACGGACCACAACGGAAGTCGGAATCCATATCCGGATCCAGATCGGGATTCTCCGCTAACCGGAAGCCGAACTTTAGACGCCGAACTTAAAACAGAAGTTCGCTCATCACTAGTCAAGAGTAGTGATGAGCGAACTTGTGTTTTAAGTTCGGCGTCTAAAGTTCGGGTTCGGGTTATCGAAGTATCCCGTTATGGATTTCGCTACTATGGACCATAACGGAACGTCTTGTCGCACGTTCCCGTACATAGACTTCAGCGGGAACGCGCGACAAGACGCCCCAAAGAAGCTCATGTACTTCTTGGGGCGTCGGGCATTTTACAGCGCGATCGTACGCGCTGTAAAACGCTCAGGTGTGAACCCAGCCTTAGAATCCATAACGGGATACTTCGATAACCTGAACTCGAACTTTAGACGCCGAACTTAAAACACAAGTTCGCTCATCACTATCTAAGAGCCATCGTTTTTTTCAGTTTTTGGGCGATTATCATAAGTAGGGTCTCATTTTTTTGCGGGATTAGATGACGGTTTGATTGGCACTATTTTGGGGTGCATATGACTTTTTGATCACTTGCTATTACACTTTTTGTGACCTAAGATGACAAAAAATTGCTTTTTTTACACCGTTTTTATTTTTATTTTTTACGGTGGTCATCTGAGGAGTTAGGTCATGTGATATTTTTATAGATGCGGTCGATTTGGACGCGGCGATACCTAATATGTATACTTTTTTTTTATTTATGTAAGTTTTACACAATGATTTCATTTTTGAAAAAAAATAATCATGTTTTAGTGTTTACATAGTCTATATGGACCGCGGTATGGAGAGGGTTACACGGCTGACATGGCATCACAGATGTCAGCCGTTTATACCAGAGTGTCAGCAATGTGCTGACACCCTGGTATACCCACTGGCCACTAACGATTATTCCAGGGGAGGCGGGCGGGGGATCGCGATCCCGCCTGTTGCACCACCCGCAACCCGCCCCCCCCTGCACCCCGCCGACATAAAATCACTCAGGGGTGCAGGGGGGGTGAAACATATATATTTTAGGCATATTAATGTTTCTGACCGCGGAGATCAGAAACTGCAGAAAGCGCAGCAAACCTCAGGTCTGAATTGACCTGCGGTTTGTTGCGATCGCCGACATGGGGGGGGTCACGGGACCCCCCCGCGCATTTAGCCGAGGTGCCTGCTCAATGATTTGAGCAGGCACCTTGTTACGATCACCGCCGGCCAGGCGGCAGTGATCGGAAGAACACATGACGTACCGGTACGTCATGTGTCCTTAAGTACCAGGACATCATGACGTACCGGTACGTCATGTGTCCTGAAGAGGTTAAATGCCGATGCCGGAGGAATAACACCTTATAGGTCGTGATAAACGCTGACTCCAGCATATATTTGTCACGGCCTTTGGTTTGCGCTGTGACACTGTTGCCACACTTGCGGTTGCCCGCGGCAACGTGTTGCTGTGAGAGCATGCGGTGGCAGTGTCTCGGCCTTCTGGGTGATTGCCGGGACATGGTTGCCACACATGCTGTTGCCGATGGTAATGTGTGGTTTGGTATGCTTGTGTGTGCACTTCCCCTTTAAGTTGTAGCCTCCCTCTGTCTGGTGCTGTAAGGGTTAACTCCCTCACTGAGTGTGGTCATTTGGCTTTTATCTTCTGTGGTTTCCTGGCTGGAGTCAGTTGTACTTCAGCTCTGCTCCAGTCCAGGGTGTTCCATCTGTCCAGTGAGGGCCACCCTTGTTGTCACCAATGTTATCCCGATGTCTCCTTCCCTTCCTGTCATTTGTATGGAGTGGGTTATGTTCAGGGTGTTTGTATGTCTAGCTTGGTGTTACATGTCTGGTGGTGTTTGGTGTCCAGTATGTTTACTAGACATTCCCCTGTCTCATGTTATTTCAGCTATGGTGTCCTGGGTTCCTGTGTGGTTTGTGGTGTGTGCTGTGTCCTTTAATGTTAGTGTGGACAGCAGCACTAGTGCACGGGTTCCAGTCAGTGTGTTATTGGTTTCGCTAACCTGCCATCTCCTTATGCTGTATGTGTTCCCCTCTCCTTGCAGCCTGGCCTCAGATAGAGACTCCTGTTCCTCCATTACTGGGATAAACAGGTCGTCTCTTCCCTGCTCCTTGGTGAGGGATTACCAGGGCGACTTAGGGTCTCTAGGAATCCTGAGTATGAGTGGTCCTACCATCGGGGTCCGCTCATATGGTGATGAGTCGGGGAGAGGATTAGGGACGCTGTAGGAGGTGACCTGCTCCCTTATTACTCCTTTTGGCCAGGCTGATTCCCTTTTACCCTTTAACACCGCCTGGTGGGGTGTTTCCCCCACTCCCCACCGTGACAATATTATTTTATGAGGTATCACTCTCTGTCTTAAAAGCAGAGAAATTTAAATGTTTAGAATTAAAAAGTTTTGTAAATTAGGGATTTTTTCCAAATCGTTCCAAAGTTATAGGTGAAACTCGAAAAATTAGAATATCGTGCAAAAGTTCATTTATTTCAGTAATGCAACTCTTTTTGCAGTGTAATATAGAAGGGGTTAAAATAGTAATCGCAAATATATATATTCCACCACCATATAAGCCAGATGTTTTGTATGAATTACATAGATTTATGGTGAATAGACAAGAATGTATAATGGTAGCGATAGGAGACTATAACGCTGTAATGGACCCACTCAGGGATAGGTTCTCTACCTTTTTTCATACCTGACCTAGGTACGCACGACTTCTATATCTTGATAGTTGGTTACTTGCATGCCAAGTCTGATGTCTCACTTTATCTTTTGCACTTATAATGCTAGGGGTCTTAATAAGCCAGAAAAATGCAGTCAGATCCTATACCGCTTTCATCGGAAGCGTGTTATGCTAGCAATGATCCAGGAAACACATTTTAAAGCTAACTCAGTTCCTTAATGTGAACGTGGCTTCTACACCATGTGGTACCATAGCCCCAACTCTTCCAAAAAAGCAGGAGGGGTATCTATTGCTTTCCACAAAAACTTTCACCCTACGGTCATATCCTCAGATATTGATCATAAAGGCAGCTATGTTTTCCTTAAACTATCAGTTGACCAGTCTATTTATACCATTGCTAATGTTTATTTCCCCAATCAGGGACAGGTGTCCTTTGGTTCCGCAATTCTCAGAAGATTGTCCCGTTTTGCAGATGGCTCTTCTATCATACTGGGCGGTGACCTCAACATGGTGATGGACCTCTCCATTGACTCATCGACTGGTAAGTCCTCGATTTCCTTAGTGTCCCAACCATAACTTAAGAAAGACCTCTCGGCACTTCACCTAGTAGACCTATGGCGGATGCTTCATCCAGGAGTCAGGGACTTTAGCTTCTATTCACAGGCCCATAACAGTTATAGCAGGCTAGACCACCTTTTCATTTCACAAAACTTACTAGACTCAGATCCACATTGCTCGATAGATGGGTTCCTTTGGTCTGACCATTCTCCCGTTTATGGGTTTTTTAAGCTTCCGGTCTATAACCCACCGTCCATTTACGTGGAGACTTAATGACAATTTGCTGAACGATTTGGCCTGTATGTCAGACATCCGAGCTGCCATCTCAGACTTCACCCCCCCCCCCCCGGTTAAATGGGAAGCGCTGAAATGCGTACTCAGAGGCGTTTTTATCTCCCATGGGGCCAGACTTAAGAAAGAACGCGCTTTTAAACTCCTTATTGTTTACAGAATTAGATAGTAAAGAAGCCTTAAACAAAGCCTCCCCTACTGATCAGCTTAAAGCCGATGTATCCTCCATCCGCCAGAAGATACTCCAGATCCTAGATCAAAAAACACTTTGTCTCCGAGATCGAGTCAAATATGGCTTTTTTGAATATGGTGACAAAAGCGGGAAATGGCTAGCTAGAGCTTTACACCCTCGTCTTTCCCAATCACATGTGTCGTCCTTAAATACCTCTTCTGGGGGAATCGTGCACGCCCTTTTCTGAAATAACCTCTGCATTCCGAGCTTATTACTAGAAACGTTATAACCTCAATTCTGGGAGGGACCCTGATTCAGAGTCCGGGACCAGATGGTCTAACTTCTCGTTTTTACAAATTGCTGCGTGAAGAATTGTCCCCTATCATCTTTCAGGCCTTTAATTCCATCTCACAGGATACCCCTTTTCCATCTCAAACCCTGCAAGCCCACATTACTGTCATCCCTAAACCGGATAAAGACTCCTCCCAATGCGGCAATTATCGACCGATTTCCTTACTTAATGTGGACTTGAAAATTTACGCCAAACCTCTAGCTTTAAGACTTTCCCCACACATTCCCAAGTGTATACACAGGGAACAAGCTGGGTTTGTACCTGGTAGGGAGGCACGGGACAACACCCTAAAATCAATTGGCATAATAGCTAGATATAGACTCTCTGGTGCTCCTCTGTGCCTCCTTTCACTGGACCCAGAAGGCCTTTGATAGGAATAATTGGCGTTTCCTACTACAAACCTTAAAATGTTTAGGACTGGGGTCTAAAATTATTAGCCGGATCATGGCGCTTTATTCCTCGCCTTCAGCCCAAGTACGGGTCAACGGTACGCTATCGGCTTCTTTTCATATAAGGAATGGGACACGCCAATGTTGCCCTCTATCCTCTTTCCTGTACATACTAATGATGGAATCTCTAGCCAATGCCCTTCGGAATAATCCAACAATTAAAGGCATAAAAGTGGGGAATGTTGAACACAAACTTTCTCTTTTTGCGGACGATCTTTTGATTTATCTTTCCGACCCAAGGTTAGGGCTCCCTTCAGTACTTCGGGAATTTGAAAGATTTGGTTTCTTAGTAATTTTAAAGTGAATATCCAGAAATCGGAAATCCTAAACATCTCCCTACCCCAACGAGAGGTTTCCCATACCAAAGATACATTTTCATTCAGGCTGGCTTCAAATTGCATAAAACACTTGGGAATATATCTCCCTGCAAACCCTGCCCACCTTTTTAAACTAAACTATAAACCGCTGCTTAGATCTATTGAAACAAATCTTCAGAAATGGTCCCCCCTACAAATTTCCTGGTTTGGCAAAATCAACTCCCTTAAAATGGACACTTTTCCCAAACTCCTATACCTGTTTCAAACTGTCCCCTGTGATATTCCCTACACATTTTTCGCTCAACTTTGGAAATTGGTCCAACACTTTATCTGGAGTGGTTCCAGGTGTCACAACCATGGTTATGGCCGTGACTCCTGAACCGCATGCAGTTGCCTGCGGTCTGGGGTTGTTGTCAATCACAGGTGAGGGCTGAAGTATGTTGCCTCACCTGTGGTTGCCGCTGGCAACATTAGGTATGTGGCAGTAGAGCAGCTGGTTGCTAGGCTGCTCGCTGTCATTGCATGCGTTTGCACCAGGCAACCTGTCTTTGTATGTGTGCACTAGTGGTGTTTTGGTGTGCACGGGATTTATGTATGAGTACACTTCCCCTTTAAGTGGCTGTCTTCCCTTACCTGGTGTAGGAAGGGTTAATTCCCTTCTTTGTGTTAACACTGGGTGTGTCTGTGTGTGGGTGTGGCTACATGGGCTATTTAGCCTCAGTTAAGATCAGAAGTCTGAGGGGTACTCCAGCCTTGTTTGTTAGCTGGAGTCATCCTCCTGGTCTTTTACCATCTGCCAGTGAGGGCCACCCTTGTGGTCATAAATGTTTATATGTGATGTTAAGTTGATGTTGTTTTCCTTTCATGTTTAATGCAGCTATGGATCTGGGTTCCTGTGTGTGTATGTGTGTAGGCTGTGTCCATTTATGTATGGTGTGGACATCAGCTTGTGAGCACGGGATCCAGTCAGCAAGGCTGTGGCAGGTAGGTTTGAACTAGAGTAGCTCTCCTGCCATATTCATATGTCTGTTTATGTACCCCATCTCCTTGCAGCTTGGCCAGTGAGACTCCTGTTCCTCCGTATCCAGTAGGAACAGGTCGTCTTACTCTGCCACCGTCCAGGGCCACCCTGAGGGCTAGTAGGAATCTTAGGTTCCAGAGTATGAGCCCTCCTACCATCAGGGTCTGCTCATATGGCTAGGAGACAGGGTCAGAATTAGGGATGTGATAGTAGGTCACCTGCTCCCTAATTCTGTCGTCCTGGTCAAGCAGCGACCATACATCTTCTGGCATCGCACGGCTGAGGGTTTCCCCCATCCTCAGCTGTGACACCAGGGTACAGATCAGCTATGGGTGGGGCAGGCCTTCCTAATTTCCTCTCTTATTATAGAGCTGCTTTCGCAAGCTGTGTATTAGACCTTTTTCACAATCGAGATACGAAGCTATGGGTGGACATTGAATATACCCTGAAACCACTTCTAGCAATGGGAATTTTTGGGCTCCCCTCCACCTTTCAGAGACAACTTCCCCAAAACCTACACTTCCGTTCCTCCAAATATTAGCGAAATCGTGGGGTAAATTTGCCTCAAAAATTAAACTCGTTACCTCTCCTGGTCCACTAATGGCTCTTTCTAGCCACCCTGACTTCCCCACGACCCTCAAACACCTTTCAACGTTCACTGTTTCTCACCCTAATCTGAATAAAATACAGTATCTCTGCAATGAATCAGGCCTCCTTCCTCTTAATGACCCCTCTCACATTTTACTACACTCTCCGGGTCGCTGGTTTCACTATTTCCAACTTCGCAATTTCCTTAGGTCCCTGGCTCCTGGATCACAACTATCTGCTCCCCTAACAACTTTTGAAAAACTTTGTGTGGCACGTTCGGGTCCTTGTCACACTATTTCTCTGGTATATGGTCTGTTGGGCGCTGGGAAAATCGGCAGTCTCCATAACTGCAGAACAATGGGGTAGATCTCTTCTATTTACTCACAAATCTACTGTATCTTGTCGCCTCCAGGAATTGAACTACAAAATCCTTACACGCTGGTGTAGAACACCGGTAAAGTTACATCGGTTTTATCCCTCTGTCCCTAACACCTGCTGGCGATGCCTAACAGCAATTGGGGCAATGCTGCACATTTGGTGGGACTGCCCGGGAGTCTCTCCTTTGTGGCAGGACGTTTTCGCCTTGTAGAATGCTCTTTACCGGTCGAATATATCACCTTCCCCGTTGATAGCGTTATTATCTATTTATCCAGGAAGGATCCAACAAGTCAAGAGAGGTGCCCTCCGAACCTTCATGCAATCCATGAGACAGATAATTCCCCCTAATTGGAAGTCTACTGATGCCCTGGTTCGCATGGAAGAATTGGGAGCAGAGTCTCATAACCAATTGTCTGTTTTTACTCAGACTTGGGAACCCTGGTTACACCTTAGAAGTTCCTCCCGGTTCTTGGATTGGCTAGCGAATGGCGTCAATACCCCCTTGACTGCCTAGTTGCTTGCATACTGTATTTCTTCCTCCCCCCTCTCCTTCCTGCTGTGTCCCTGTTGTGCCCCCCCCCCCCCCATGTCTTGTCTTGGCCTAGACAAAAAAAATCACTGAAAAAACTAAGATAAAAACATCCTGCACGGTATGATATACAAATGTGCGGATGTCCCTGGCCATATTATTGAAGAAAATCACAGAAATAAGATAATAATGCACTTAAAGTCCTCACTCTGATATGATAATATCTGAGACACTTAGCCAATATATTTTGATCAAAACACATCTGAGTGTGTGATTTTCTTCAATAATATGGCCAGGGACATCCGCACATTTGTATATCATATCGTGCAGGATGTTTTTATCTTAGTTTTTTCTGTGATTTTTTTGTCAATGTAGTATTTGCTTGAGGGAGTGGCACCTTCAAGTGTGAATGCGCACCTATTTTATCTTGGGAGTAGCATTCCTCTGCACTTTTGCCCTTCCTATCCAATAGAGCGCCTTGATTAGGTGGTACATATGGCTGTGCTTGCTCCTCCTCCCATTGGTTGCTTGATGCACATGGAGGTTACTAGGAGCAGCACACCATATGTCCGGCATCTGCGCTCCTGAACATAGAAGCCCAATGGCTTAGGTAGGTTTAGCATAGGACCCGCCTGACCTGAGACCACCTTGGCGCTTGGTAGGCGGGCTCAGATGTGTTTTGATTATAAGTGTCTCAGATATTATCATATCAGAGTGAGGACTTTATCCATATATAATGTTTGCATCTACTTTACTAAGTGCATTATTATCTTATTTCTGTGATTTTCTTGTCTTGGTCTACCCACGTTATGCTTGTTATTTGGACAATATAATGCATACTGAATGTTGGCAAAATTCTGGTAGAATGTATCATCTTTCTTTCACTTGTTTTTTCTTTGCCCAATAAAATTGATTGAACCATAAAAGGTGAAACTGATATATGAGCTATTTCAAGCCTTCAAATTAGGCATATTTCAGTTGCATATTGCACAAGTGACTGATCAGAGAATCAGACCCCCACTGATCTGATACAGTACCTCATCCATATCAAGAAACCAGAGAACCCCTCCAGCAGCAGCTTCAACAAGAGAGGGGGTTAGGTTCCTGCACAGTCCATGATAACAGCTGTTTCAGGATTGTTGCCCTTCATCAGTACACAGCAGGGTACCGCTTGGTTAAATGAAATGCCATAGGTGTAGGTCAGGAGGTCTTCTAATTGAAGAGACCTATCATTGTATAGAAACTATTTTTTTCAGGAAATGCTTCATGGGAAAATGTATGCAAATTATACCATACGAGTCAAACAAGAAGGACCTGCCTGTTTAATTTTCATAATTATTCTCATTGAGCATTGCCTGAAAAATACAGTAAGGCCCCTTTCACACGGGCGAGTATTCCGCACGGATGCGATGCGTGAGTTGAACGCATTTCACCCGCACTGAATACCGACCTATTCATTTTCGATTGGATTTGGCCTGGAAGCAGCTCACTTCTGTTTTTAGTTCTGGAAATCTCTTCCATGTTCATAGGGAGCAGCTAGTGTGTGATTTGTAACCAATTGTTTGTATTTAAAAAAAATTGACAAATGTAGAGCGGCAACAGGAAACGGCAGAATATGTCTTTACACATTATTTTGAGTTATTTATTGGTTACGATGTCCAATCTATTTCTTATGGCACTTACCATCTGTTTCTTGGTTGCCAAAGTTACTGTGCTGTCGAAAAAGGTTAAACCAACCAGTTCAGGTCACAAGTGCCACAAGTGATTTTCAAGTTCTGCAGCTTTTGATATCACTGTCACATAATCCAAGCCGTCAGGAATACACTGACCAGCAAAAGGGTAACAATGTTTTGAACTTTTGACTTCCAGGCTCCATATCTCACCATCCACTACAGCTTAGAACGTGAGACTACCATCATTTTATAGGCCATCATCTTGGCTATCTCATACATGAATTGGACTTGCAACTATTTAGCATATGATTAGTTATGCAGATTTTTGTCATGTAACTGCACTGTTACTGTTTTGCTCCTAAAATTCCAAATTTAAATTTGTATTATTTAGTAAATCCACCATGTTCCCAATGTTGGTGCATACTGGTCGACTCACTTGGGTACGAATACAGTTTTTTCTTCAACTCTACTCTACACTTGTATTAAACTTTCTCTACATGATAAATGGATGCGGACAGCACACAACATTTGTGTGCTGTACAAATTTTTTTTTGCCGGCCCATAGAAGTGAACGGGTCCGCATTTGGTCTGTAAAAAACGCAAACCAAATATATGTTTGTGTGCATGAGGCCCAAGTGTGTATACATATGTACGTAGCTCTCAGTCACTGATAGTTAACCGGGGGCGGTCTTAAAAGGTCGTCTCACGTCAGCAAGTGGCATTTATCATGTAAAGAAAGTTAATACAAGGCACTTGCTAATGTATTGTGATTGTCCATATTGCCTCCTTTCCTGACTTGGTTCATTTTTCTATCACATTATACACTACTCATTTCCATGGTTACAACCACCCTGTAAATCCACCAGCGGTGGTCGTGCTTGCACACTATAAGAAAAAATGCCAGCCTCTCTGATGGCTGGAACCAAGGGAGCTCACGTAAGGCTGGTACTTTTTTCTAGTGTGCAAGGGTGGTTGTAACCAGGGAAACTTTCTCTGCATAATAAATGCTATTTGCTGAAGTGGCAAACCCCTTTAAGCCACATTCTTACCTGTGAGATAAGAATTGAGCTTTACCCCAAGTTCACACCTGAGCGTTTTACAGCGCGTTCCTACGCGCTGTAAAACGCTCAACAAGGAGAAACCAATGCTTCCCTATGGGAATGGTTCTCACCTGGGCGTTTTACAGCGCGTACGATCGCGCTGTAAAACGCCCGACGCTCAAAAAAGTGCTTGAGCTTCTTTGGGGCGTTTTGTCGCGCGTTCCCGTACATAGACTTTCGGGAACGCTCAACAATGGGCGTTTGCTTGTCTCCGTATGCGCGATTGTAAACGCCGGTACAATCGCGCATACAGAGCGCTCCATCGCGAACGCTCAGGTGTGAACCCAGGGTTAATGAGTGTTTATAAGGTCAGAGATCACAGATAAGGTCAGGGTGCAGAGAGAAAATACAGATCCTGCTAGTAGATAAACTCAAAGCTGACAAATTGAAAAATTTATTTTTGGCCTAAAATTTGTACAATACCCTAATAATAATTTTTTTAAAAAAGCCACCAAAGGTGTACATAACCTTTAAAATGTTATCCCATCCACTTTAAATTCCTGAAAAGAGTAGAAAGAGCTGGCCCTAATACAGAATAACGAGGTAGAGTACTGCCGACTTTAGCCCATTTCGCATGTATTTTGTCCATTTTCTTACCTATGTACATACATTGTCTCTTAGCCCATTCATCTGGAACTTCAGTACAAGACTGTTGTGAAGTACAGTATGAAATGCATTTGCAAATTCCAGATCTATCACATCAGGTGCATGACCAACATTCAAACCTGCTCTTACCTTCTCAAAGAAATTGACCACGATTGTTTCGCCTGTTCATAAACACATGCTGGCTATCAGATTATAATGTTGCTGCCCAACCCTTAAAACAGGGTATCTCGCGAAAACAACCCCTATCCATATTAATGCTATAGAGGGGGCTCTAGAGAAAGGAACTCCCTTCTACAGGCCAAAATGGAGAGCCCCTCCTGTTCTGGCACAGCGAGCTCATGCATCTGACTAGTTACCATGTAATACTAAGTTGCCCTGTAGTATTTCTGGCCAAAAAAGGCTTCCCCGACAAAAAATCGGCTCCCAGGATTCAGACAACCTCTTTAACGTATTAATGACCAGCTGTTTTTTTCCATGTTTTAGCAGCCATACCTTTTCATTAACATGGATATATTAGGCCTCGTTTTATGCAGGAGAAATTGCATTTTTTGTGCCGTTTGAGGACACATATAAAACATACTTTGTAAGATAAACATTTTTGCATCGCTAATATAAAAAAAGCTAATTTTTACTTTTCTTTTACTATTTATACTATACATATTTCACACCGAATAACCTGCTAAAGCAGTTGTTCAGATTATTTTAGTCATATGGATACCTAATAAGTCTCCTTTTTCTGCTTTTATAAAATGTTTTTTAATGTAAAACTTATTTTTTCAGAATTTTTTTATTTAACTTTTTATTTATAAAAAAAATAATTTTAAAATCCCTTCTATTCAATCAGCTGTATTAGAAGCACCGATGCTGTGGTCTAGGTGCAGCTCTGTCCCATTCAAGTGAATGGGGCAGAGCTGCGATACCAAGCACAGCCACCAAACAATGGACAGTGCTGTGCTTGGGTGAGCGCTGAGACCTCCTCAAACAGCTGATCGTCAGGAGTCCCGGGTGTCGGACACCCACCAGATACTGATGACCTATCAGAACATCCCTTTAACATACTCCTTTGTGGTTAGGACAACATTTGTGTGCTCTAACAGCAGGATTACCCAACTTACAGTATTGGGTCTTTTCTAGGTCATCAGGGCTGCCTCCGATCAGATCACTGGCACCCAATCAGAGGGGGAAATACCCTTGGATCGTGCCACAGTCACAGACTGCAGCAATCAAAGGGTTAACAATTGGAGCTACTTTTGATCCTGACTGCAGAGCAAAAGACTGCTCTAAGAACCAGAGCTTTAGTTGCAGTCCATGTTTAGAGCAGGAATGCTCACAGAAGCCCACCAGTGGGTGGTCATCCAATATTTTACAAAGTGAAGTCAGTAGGTCATTTGTACCGGTATAGAAAAAGGTAAACAGTCAGCCACCCTCCAATCATGTAATGATCCAGTTGAGAGTAAACTGATTTGTTGAAAGGGGTTCGCCGGGAATGAAGAAAATGAAAATACTTAAAACATTACTTTATTATAAATATATTCCAAAATGTCTTATTATTTAGAATGACTCGTTTTGTCTGTGGAGCAATCATTATAATAAATAAAATAGCTGCGGTCCTATAAGTACACGCAAAACCTGTCCTAATCACACAGGAGCACAAGTTACTTCACAACACTGAGCTAAAGAACTGCCTCATCCTCCGCTTGTCAGGGATTATGGCCCTGAATACAGTTTGATATGATCTTCGGCTGAATCTCTGTGGGAATGAAAGTCATGAGGAGACATGAAGTGCAGAGCGGAGGGTGTGGGTAATGGGCAGTAGCACTTGTATGCAGTCTCCATTACCAAAGTCTGTCCGTCCTCTCTGTATTTCATGTCTCCTCATGGACTCCATTCCTACAAAGATTCAGCTAAAGATCTTATCTGTATTCAGGACCATAATCCCTGACAATCAGAGCAGAGAGGAGGATGAGGCAGCTCTTTACCTCAGTGTTGTGAAGTAACTCATCCTCCTGTGTGATTAGGACAGGTTCTGTGTGCACTAATAGGACGGCAGACATTTTATTTCTCCTAATGATTGCTCCCCAGACAAACCAAGCCATTATAATTAATGAAAGGCATTTAGGAATATATTTATAATAAACTAATATTGAACTCTTTTCATTCTCTTAATTCCCGGAGGGGCCCTTTAACAAGAGGAGATGAGGCTCAGTTCCTTTACATGGATGAATACAGAACGACCCAGATGCTATATGGATATTTCAGACCCAACTGTACCTTCTCCCGTATTGAACGGACATTTTGATTACGGTCTTCCTGAATAATGCAGACACAGGTAATAGTCAACAACGCACTGCAGTAATGCACATCCTTGAAGGTTTATTTTAAAAAAAAAAATCCTAAAAAAAGTTCAGTCAAAACTCTTCACAATAAAACATTTCACTTGTAAGAATTGGCTTTGTGCTTAGGCAGGAAAGTGAAGTTCGGAGGAACAGGACCCAGCAACATTTCACTGCAAACGAAAAGAAGGTTTTGATAAAGCAACTGACCAAGACATTCACATAATCGAGCAGGGATCAGCAACCTTTGGCACTCCAGCTGTTGCAAAGCTGCAACTCCCGGCATGCATGCCTTTGCTGCTGTTCTAGGAACTCTCATACAGGTGTATGGAGCATGCTGGGAGTTGTAATTTCACAGCAGCTGGAGTGCCGGAGGTTGCCGATCCCTGTCTGAACAAGCGTTTTGTAAAATTGACTCCTTTTGGTTTCTCTTAAGACAGGCATGCTCAACCTGCGGCCCTCCAGATGTTGCAAAACTACAACTCCCAGCATTCCCAAACAGCCTACAGCAGGGCATTGTGGGAGTTGTAGTTTTACAACAGCTGGAGGGCCGCAGGTTGAGCATGCCTGTCTTAAGGAATTCTGGCTGATCAGGATCCTAAACAGGGGGCTGTCAGAATGAAAAGTGGGTACAAATAGCATCTCTCTCACTCTGGAGGACTCAAGACATCCATGTTAGGCTACTTTCACATCTGCGGCGCTGTCATCCGGCAGAGAATGCTAGGAATTGGCCAGACACAAACTATAGCGTGCGGCGGTTTGTGTCTAGCCAATTCTCTGCAATTTTGCCGGAATGGCGACAGATCTCGGTCTGACCCCACTATAGTTAATGGGGCCAGTGTGCATTCAGTTTGCATCCGGCAGACCACAGATTTGAATGAAAACCTTGCAATTCTCCATTTCCCTCCTGGAGGCGCTGCAGGGAAATTGATAAGATTTGCAGCTGGTAGTCCCTGCAGACGGTCTAGAAGTGATCAGCTTTCATCTAACCAAAAGGGATCATTTAAAGCCGACAACCCAACCAATGAGTTGCCTACACTTCTATTGTGTACATTATCCTGAGTAATGGACGGCACGGGGCAGAATTATGCGTTACCTGATCTTTATCCAGTCAGAGGCATTCTGACTCGCCATTAACGTCTCCATATAATCTCTTCCCATATAGTACGGAGGTCTCTCATTCAGCTTCTGAGGCACACGTTCCAATAAACCGACTGGGATGTACCTGCCAAATAGGATGACCAAGGCATAGAATCTGTTGCACATCCAAGTACTCAAAGGGGCCATCCAGGATTTCTATATGGCAAATGGGAGATAAGGCTATATTCACAGCTGCGTTCTGTGCTTCCATTACCTTTGACTGCAAGAATAGCATCAAAATAGAAGCCAGACAGATGATTAATTAAAGGGGTTGTCCCATGACAGACACTAACGAGTCTGATCATTAGGGGTCTGACAACCACAAGTATGGGGCCCCACGGTCCCCTGCTTGAACGGAGCGGTGCTGCTTCATTCAACTTTACGGGACTGCTGGAGATAGCCAAGCACTAGTACTCTGTCATCTCCAACCGTCCCATAGAGCTGAATGAAGCAGCAGTGTGCCTGTGTGACTGCCACGTTACCCAAACAGGGGAATCCGGGTCCCCGTTCTCATGATGGTCAGGGCCCCAGGTGCTGTTCTTACCTAGCACACTGCTTTGGTTTCCACTAGGAGCAGTAGCCATAGCACAGATGTGAACAGTGCCCAGTCATAACCATAAGACACAAAGAAAAAAAACGAAAAAAAAAAACACCCCATTACCTGCAAAGGAAGGACTGCCACTCCAGCATGAACCTCCGCGTCCTCTCCACCCCCCGCGTGTCCGAGCCCCAGTGCTCTAGTCCATAGTTTGTAAAGTCTCGGAGAATATCAAACCGCTCTGAGGAGGAGATATCCCAGTGGCGCTGTTCTTTTATCTCCGTGAAAAGCCAAGGTTTTACCAGTGCCCCCCTGCAATTAAGAGACGCCAGGAATTAAGAGAGGAAACCAACAGTAAAGCCACTTGCCCATATGACGTGATTGTACGTGATCCACGGATGTCAATGGGAGCAGCGCTGCATTGACAAGCTCACTCCACTACAAAAGGTGACGGATCTAACTGCTTCCAGTGCAGGGCAAGAGTACGGAGTGTCAGAGGATAGGCACTCACTTAATAAAAGGTGGACAACTTTAAAAGGTCCAAGGTTGTAGAAGAGAAGTTGCCAAAACTACAACTTCTCCGACATCACTTCCTGCTCCGCAGCTATTGGCTGAAGCTGCTCTTCACCGACTTCCTGCACATTACTGAGACCTACCCGTTTTCTTCCAGATAATTCCGGTGCTTATTGGTCCAAATGCAGGAGAAAGACGCTAATACATAACACAGAGCTCTCCGTATTACTAGTATTCTGTGCAGCAGAACAGGAAGCCTACGAGGAGATGCTTTAGCCAGAAACTGCAGGGCAGAAATGATGTCGGAGGGGTTGTAATTTTGGAACTTCTTCTGTACCGCCCAGTGACATGCAGCAGTAGTTGTCCCTTGCTAAATGGGTTTTCCGCTCTTTCTTTAGCTAAAGAAAAAGAATTGCGTGGTCTCCTTGAACCTAGCTGGGCACTGCACTAGTCAGGGCCGTCAATATCACATCGGTAGGAGTCCGACACCCTGTAGCCCCTGTCGATCAGTTCCCATCGAGCTCCAGCAGTTGGAAAACACAGGCCAGTCCGTTGTGTAGTGGATGGTGCTGGTAACTGCCGCGCATCTCCTATTGAACACTGCAGTAACCAACTCCGTCCTACACAATGGACACAGCCATTTACAGCATCAGAAGTACTCCCAAACAGCTGATCGGTGGGGGGGGGTGTAGTATATCGGACCCCAACCAATCAGATATTGGACAGGTCATGAATATATCATTTCTTGACAATCTCTTTAACATGATATGGTATGCTTCATGCACTGCTAAGGATGTGTGGCCGGCGGGGAGACATGTAAGGGAAGGTGTTGAGGGAGCAAACTTTTTTTCTGGGGCAGCAGTGCTGTACTGGTTTATATATTCCAGTGATCCAAGCTCACCTTTGTAGTACTGTACTGGGTGATGTCGTTTTTGGAAATGTTTTATAGGCATTGTAACACTGCAGTGTACTGTACAGGGCTGTAGTGCGTTATCAGACCTGATCACTGCTCACTATGCAGCCTTTGGCTTTACTTGTTCCCAGTGACATGCACGGATTGCCTGTTGATTTCCATCAACTGCATGAATGTTCTGACTAAGACACAGACGAGCGAGTTCAGTGCGAGAAACTCACTGTGTGGCAGTGCGAGTCGCACGACATTACAGTCATGTATAAGGGCGCCTTCACACGCGGCAGAAAATTCTGCTCCATTCACCGGAATTGGGCTTGCAGAAATCCATGTGCTTGCTGCCCCATTCAAATGAATGGAACAGATTTTTCGTGACAGAATTCTGCCGCATGTGAAGGCGCCCTCAGGCTGTATGTCCCTGCGAGACGTGGAATCTATTGAATTAGACTGACATAATGCGGTCAGTGTAATTCACTAGAGATTCCAGGTCTCACATGGACACACATCCTTATAAATCTATTATAATGCTGTGCGAACCAGTCAGAGGAGTAGAGGTCAGAACGGGAAATCACACCGACACATGCAGCGAGTTTCTCGTGTTGAATTTACTGCGTCTGGCCTAAGGTTGGCCACACACACACAAGAAGGCGATCGGCCAAATGCTTGTTCGGCTGACAGCCATCGCCGCCGATTCCCTCACACACGACTGATCATATTGGCCATGCATGCATGTGTTCTTAGTAGGAAAAGAAGGCCACTGTTGCCAGACTCCCTCCCTGAGAACAAAATGAAATACTGACGTCTGCTGTCAAGAGAGTCGGTAAAACCCCCATACACATTAGATGGTTGGCCTTTACCACCAAAACCAGTGGGTTCAACTAATGTACTGTACATCTCATGTGTCTGGCCATCTTAAAAGGCACATTCTGAGTAGTTGGGTCTTCCAGCTAACTGCATGTTCCACAGATCAGTACTGGCGGCCCAATTGTAAATTGAAGACAAAGTGAAGTTACCATGGCTGTGGAGACTATATCATAACCCAAGGTCATCTCTTCATTATTCTCCTATACATTTAAACAACAAGGACTGACCTGGCCACCATGATCCCCGACACTCCAGTCTCCAAGGCTCGATTTGCATCCTCAAAAGAGCATATATCGCCATTACCTGTAAGAAAAGTATTTAGATCATGGCTTCATTATTCTATAACAGAATCTGATTCATTAAATATTCTAAGCGACATGGAGCAGTGGTGCCGATTCCTGTGCAGATGGATAGCCTCATAAATCAGTACTGTGGCCCCTTCAATCAAGATCGTGGAGGCTGGACCTACGGCATATCACTTTATAACCCTTTTATCAAGCTAGAGTTTGGAGACTGTCGTCTGATGGCCAAGCTGAAAGGAAAAGTGTAATGCAGCGGCTTCCAACCTCGGACTCTGCAGGAAAACATAATGGGAGTTGTACTTTTTCTCACGGCTAGAGGGCCACGGGCCAGCCAAGGTAAGATCTGTCTGTGGCAGCCCAAATGTGATCATCGACAACGGGCGCAAAATCGGGATCAACTCACCAAAAAGGGGCATTGGATCAGCAATTTTAGCGCACTGCTTAATATACTCCCAGTCTGCGAGTTTTGTGTACCGCTGCTCCCGGGATCGTCCGTGCAGCTGAAATGAAAGATGAAAAAGCCATGAGGACAGAATCACCTTCTCTGCACTAATGTCACAATCTATTACATCTAGGAAATATCTATTTTCTCCATCTTTGGACATGAGACGACACGCAGGTCATTCGCACGAGCGCTGCTACCTCTTCAAACAGCTGATGGGTGGGGGTGCCCGGAGTCAGACCCCCAACCTGATATTGGTGACCAAGGACAGGTCATCAGTATTAAACCACTGCACATCCCCTTTAGGTTAGCTTTACATGGATCTTCCTCCCTTAGTTTTAGATGCAGCCTCTGTACATAGACAACAATAATCCAAGTACACAAAAAAATAAAAAAAATTTAGATAGGGGATAACTTAAAGGGGATGTCTCACTTCAGAAAGTGGCATTTATCATGTAGAGAAAGTGAATACAAGGCACTTACTAATGTATTGTGATTGTCCATCTTGCCTCCTTTGCTGACTAGATTTATTTTTCCATCACATTATACACTGCTAGTTTCTAGGGTTACGACCACCCTGCAATCCATCGGTGGTGGTCGTGCTTGCACACTATAGGAAAAAGTACCGGCTTCTCTGGCGGCCGGGACCATGGGAGCACACAGAGGTCGGTGCTTTTTCCTATAGTGTGCAAACACTGTCACCACTGATGGATTGCAGGGTGGTCTGTAACCATGGAAACAAGCAGTGTATAATGTGATGGAAAAAAATGAATCCTGCCAGTGAAGGAAGCAATATAGATAACAATACATTAGTATTAACTTTCTCTACATGATAAATGCTATTTGCGGAAGTGAGACAACCCCTTTAACTGCTGCCAGCTACCATGCCATTAGTCGATAACTTGCATGGTGTGCTCCGAAAGGGGTTATAACAGGTGCCACTGGTCCACGAGCCCAGTATGTTAATTACAGCTAGCCTCCTCTTGCAGTAGAACGCCGCGATAGTGGGGGATAGAGGGACCGTAAATACAAGGCAGTTTTGCAGACTCGCCCTCTGTATACCTAAGTGACATGGTCTGGAGGGGGTTAACTTTCCCATCTTGTCTGCTCTAATAAATACTTGTATTCCCCATAAAATACCAATGGCATAACATAACTTAATGTCTGCCCTGTTCTTCTTACTGGAAACGGAAGCACCCGATCGCCAGTTCATACATTACCCTTACAGGTGACTTGCTACACAGTCTGACTCCATCCAGTCAGTGTTGTAAGAGTCATACTGTGTAGTGCAGGCATCCTCAAACTGCGGCCCTCCAGCTGTTGCAAAACTACAACTCCCAGCATGCCCGAACAGCCTACAGGTATCAGCCTGCAGCAGGGCATTGTGGGAGTTGTAGTTTTACAACAGCTGGAGGGCCGCAGTTTGAGGATGCCTGGTGTAGACAAAGGGAACTGTAACAACCAATTGTCTGTTAGTGTTTAGTCCTGTAATTCCAGGAGGAGTAACAGAGGAATAGCACAGCACACAAGGTTTGTAAGTGGGGGTTGATTCCGAATTGTTGGATTATGGAGAGTACGAGATTTTTCTAAAGAGACATTTCTGGAAAGGCGCTGATGTTACAGGACAGAACGTTCTGCATTCATAAAAGCAGAGTTGCCCCTTAGAAAAAGGCAAGAGAGGGAATTCAACGTGATATTAATGGCGTTTTACAGGCTACAGATATTGACGACTTATTCCAAGGAAAGGTCACCAATACCAGATCAGTCGGGGTCCAGTCAGCTACATGCAGTGGCTGGCGACGACCTAACAGGAAGTCATCAATATCTGCAGCCCAGAAGACCCCTTTAACGACACAGCACCCCCCCTGCTTAAAGGCAGAATGGCGAAGGAGTATTCACAAGATGGACATGGGTGCACACCTTGTTAAAAGACATTTGCATTCCCATCCGCACGAAGCAATCAATAAATGTTCCTATAAATTACAGCAAGCAGAGATCTTGTCAACCATACCAAAAATTGATGCAGAAAGTTCACTGGAAAATCGTATTAGACAAAGAATTAGCTTTAAAGGGGTTCTCCGGGCTTTTAATATTGTGGCGGTGGTCCGACACCCCCGCCAATCAGCTGTATGAGGAGAGTGTGCACGTGCCTCATCTTCCTTCGCTCTTCCCGTTCTTTGAATATTCCTTCAAATGGGTTTTCCCATGACAAACAATTAATCCCTATCCACAGGGTAGGAGATAAGGGTCTGATTAGCAGGGGTCCAACCAGTGGGGCCCCCGTGGATCACAAAAACTGGGGTCCTTTTATTCTAGAGTAGGATTGAGTAGAAGTGCTCATGGAGTTGAATGGAGTGGCAGCGGACGTGCGTGACCCCCCTGGCTCCATTCAAATCGTATTCCCTATCCTGTGGGTATGGGATAAGGGTGTGTGCCATGGAAAAGCTTCATTTCTATTAATACTAGAATATAATTACCCTACAGGACATCAAGAAAGGCTGAGAAAACATTCAGATCTAGTAAGAATCACCGAGATGTTCATTAATCCAATTTTATTTAATATGATGATAATGAGCCGAGCCGCTCTGTGCCCGCTACGTCTGATGCCCAGGATTTAGAAGATGAACCTTTCCTCTCAGTGCACCGGTTCATTATAAAGGAGGGGACTCACCGTGACCAGTGACGCCCCCCAGTCCCGCAGCTCTGGAATCAGTTTATGAGCCAGGTTGACCTTTTCCTGTACCCCAGTCCTGATCTTCACGGTGAGGGGCACGTCCAGAACCTGCGAGAATGAAGAGGATCAAAAAGTAATCAATTTTAAAACATCAGGAAAAGGCTTCATCCACACGACCACGTTTTTTTCCTGCGACTAATCCACATTTTTTGTGGATCGTATACTGGCCCATTCATTTCTATGGGGATGCAACCAACGTTGACAGTACACTGATGCCGTCCGTGTCCTGTCCGCATCTGTGCGTCCCTCCCGTAATTCATAGTCTGTATCCTATTTGGACAATGATATGCATTTCTACTATTGGATCTGCCAAAAATGTGCGCAGACCATAGAATGCATATAGTCGCTTGCATGTAGCCTACAGAGTCAGGACTGAGGTACAGCCACGACGGTGCAGCAAGGCAGCTAGAAAAAGGAGCCGAATGGCAGTGGTGCCAAAGGAGTCAGACCCCCGCCGACAGGATATCGATGACCTTAACCTAAGGAAACCTTTAGCCTCTTTCCATCCAAAGAAAGTTAGAGGTTTGCAGAGATTTTGATACTGATGACCTATCCTCCTATCAGAGAAGGCAGCAGCGCTCCACAATCAGGTACTGAAGTCCTATATCCTGAGGATAGGTCATCGGTATCAAAATCTTGGAAAAACCCTTTAAAATGTCAAACTGCAATATTCCATTCCCTGGCCATAAAAGTCAAAAAAGGTCAAAAGTCGCTGCTTCTATAATCATGCTGTTGCAAGGAAAAACCTGTGACGATGACATAATGGGGCCTCCATTGGGCGAGAGGGCATACAGAGAAGACACCTTCCGCCTGTCCTCTACTTGACAGTTCAGACAACTGTCCACTTCATCTTTGTGGGAACAGTTTGGTGAAGGCCCTTTTCTGTTCTAGCCTGACTGTGCCCCAGTCCACAAAAGCATGGCGGGGCCACACAGAGCCCTGACCTATGAGATGAACTAGAATGGATTTTGTGAGCCAGGCCCTCTACTCCAACGTCTGACCTCACAAATGTTCTTCTGGATGAATGGGTAATAATTCCAACAGACACCCTCCAAAATCTAGTAGAAAGCCTTCCCAGAAGAGTGGAAGTCGTTACAGTCACGAATGGGGGTCAGCTCCAGAAGAATACCCATGGTTTTGGAAACAAGGCAAGTGTGCTGGTCAGGGGTCCACATACTAAAAGAAGTAGAAGATCAGACCAGACAGGGTCTCTTTGAACCGTTAGGTTCCTCCACACTTACCAAGTTCATTCCCCTCACAATGTCTTCAAATTTGTTTGCCCTGGACATTAAAGCACATCCTCCACCCTATATAACGGAGGGAAAAGGTAGAGTTATTTTCATTAATATAAAAAGACACAAAACTATGTTGTGTTAGGGTCATGTATCACTGCTGAAGCTTGTAGGATGCTCCTCTATTCAGAAGGACGCCCATCTATCTATGGCCACACCATAGACTGTGGAGATGTTTACACATATGGCAGTATATAAAGATTGCTTAGCCACACTGCTTGCCCAAAAGAAATCTCTGAGGTGTAGGTTCAAACAGATGCCACTGAGTATCGTCTGCCACTCACAGACGCCAATGTTAAAACAAAAAAAAAAAAAAATAGTAAAAATTAAAATATATAATAAAATATTTATATATACACACATATTATATATATATATATATATATATATATATATATATATATATATATATATATATAAAGAAAAATTGGACTGCAGTCCAATTTTTCTTTAACCATATTATTGGGGCATTGCCGCTGCCCTTGTGGACTTTGCACCCGCATCCTGGGTGGTGCTCCCGCTGGATTTTCTTCAAAAAAAAATAATATATAATATATTATAATATAATATAATATAATATATCCAGAAAAAGGACGGCACTCCGGTCTTGAAGAAGTAAAATTTAGTCTTTAATCAACCTTGCGGTACAACGTTTCGGCTCCAATACTGAGCCTTTCTCGAGAAAGGCTCAGTATTGGAGCCGAAACGTTGTACCGCAAGGTTGATTAAAGACTAAATTTTACTTCTTCAAGACCGGAGTGCCGTCCTTTTTCTGGATTCATTGATTGGGGTAAGAGGTCGATTCCCCTGGAACGTGCACCCACTTTTTCCATCTTTGCAGTCAGTGCCGCCATTTTTATATATATATATATATATATATATATATATATATATATATATATATATATATATATATATATATATATATACACACACACACACACAATTTTACTGCATGGCTCTGCAAGGAACAGGACAGTTCGCTGTAATATTCCATAAAGCAAAATATCCGACTTGTATGGCATTGTGTATCTGAGGCATCACTCTTTCGGTCCCAGTCAGAGGATTTCCAGTTTTAGCAAACTAAAGCTGGAAGTCCTCTAAAGACAAAAAAAATAATATAAATAAATAAGTGTAGTGTGCATCAATATTCTTGCTGCCAAAAATACCAGAACCATGATGGCGCCCATTACAAGTCAATGTGATCAGTCATAGCTACCAGGGCTCTAGTTAGAAACAGAAGCCATGACACTACTACATGTAAAGGCTGCAAACCCTGAGCTCGCTTCTCGCAGCTACATTAAAGGGTTTCCGTCACCAGATTTAACCCTATTAAGCTAGCTGACATTGGCGATGTGCTAAGGTCAGCTAAACCTAACTAGCCTATTCCTACTTTTATCTATGCCCCCGTTACGCCAGAAATTTTTATAATACCCTAATTAGCCTCTAGGAGCAGGGGGGGTGGGGGGCGTTCTTACTGCTCCTAGAGGCTCCGTTCTCCCACCTTTGTCGCCTCCCTCCAAGTCCTGATCGACAGGGCCAGGCAGCGCTCGCATCTGTCTGCCAGCCCGGTGCATGGGGGCATAGATAGAAGTAGGAATAGGCTAGTTAGGTTTAGCTGACATTAGCACATCCGTAATGTCCGCTAGCTTAATAGGGTTAAATCTGGTGACAGAAACCCTTTCATCTATTCATCTTCCTGGAAATGTATGAAGATAACTGGGTGCTACTATTCTCCCGGTCAATGTGACGTGCCCCTAGACAGTCTGATACGGTCCGTTCAGTGCTGATTATAGAAGAGTGGGCACACGCCTTCGACAAAGGAAACGGTGACATCCAGTTTTCATTTTATTGATATATTTCCAGGAGGAACAGCACAACTCCGAGTTCTAAGAAAAGATGCTCCAATTGTTATAATTTATGAAGAACACAAGTCATGACTTCAACAGGAATGCGGACACAAAAAACTGGGGAAAAAAAACAACTTTAACACTTACACAGTCTAAAAGGTACCTGAGAAACAGACCCTTACCTTATTATAGACCAAGTCGATTGGACAGCCAACATTAATGTCCACAAAGTCAACATCAATGGTTTTGTTGAGCATCTCTGCACATTTGGTCATGGTGTCAGGGAAGGCGCCCTCTAGCTGCAGGGAAGAAGTAAAACGCCTAGATTACTGCTAAAGATCAAGCAATACAGCGAAGCTCGAGATGTTGAGCCGCCTTGAGAAACTTATCTACCTTATAAACACGGCTAAGAAGCACAATGCATAGTCGTCTAAAAACTAACACCTGGGACCAGTGACCCGACAGAACGGGAACTTCACCTTTGATCACCCTGTGGTCCCTCTTGATCAGAGTAATCAAAACATTAGAGGATCCTTCCTTTCTCCTGACAAGTCTGCTGTGGCAACTACTTGCATTCCCCATATAACAACAATTCTGGAGCATCTACTCTAATGACGTTGCGCCATTCCTCTATTATTCCTATTAGAAGCTATGAGCGAATTGCCAGTAGTTTGCAATAAAAGTCCATCTGAGTGTTACCAGCTGGGGATTTGTCCCCTGCAGTTTCTACTAATCAGTCAGTGGTGCCAATGGCAGACTGTGCAGGGCACACCACCCGACCAGCAACACCCATCTGGACCTTTATTGCAGACTGCTAGTATTTCATAAGTTCATATGCAACTAGAATCGCTATTACATGGTGAATGCAAGTAGTTGCCAAAACAGACCCGTTAGGAGAGATGACAGGTCCTCTTTAAACACCGGGACCCCCCCCCCAAAGGGCCACTTTTAGGAAGGCAGTGTGAACTAGTGACGAAGCTTATTACAAAGATTGTGGGGGCGGGGGGGGGGGGAATTTTCCAGAGGGGAAACTCTGAAGTCGGTTTTGCTTGAGCCTACATTGCCATTATTTCCACCAAATTGAGCTCATGCTTCCTTATAAGTTTGGCACATCTTTAAATCGCACTCTGTAGCAGCACTCTGCCCTGCCTTTATGCTGGATGTTGAATGAGGCATTGGTGTACATTTTGGCCAAAGCGTAATAAGCCACTCACCACGTCAAGGTCGCCTTAATGACTGGTCCCTAACACTAGTTCCTACCTGTTATGGGCCATGACAGCCACACAAAGTCCAGGGAGCGCAGGTACAGCATGCACGCCACGGCCCATAACAGGTAGGAACTAGTGTTAGGGACCACTCATGGAGGCGACCTTGACGTGGTGAGTGGCTTATTGCGCTTTGGCCAAAATGTACACCAATGCCTCATTCAACATCCAGCATAGAGGCAGGGCAGAGTGCGATTGCATTTGTGTTTTTGCGTTTGTATCTGTATTTCGCCATAGCAATGTGCACCTGCATACAGGGTTGTGCTGGCTGAACCCCCCACATCTTTAAATAGGTTTAAGCATGTTACTCATGTATTTTGCCGCTCCCCGGCTCCTCCACTGAAGAGAGTTTGTGACATGTGTGACTTTCAATTCATAAATTGGGCATAGCTAACTGTGCCCAGTTTTCAAAAAAAAGTTGTAGATTTTGTACAAGTAAAGCCCAAAAAGTCACAAATTGCCCTCTTTTGCAACTTTTTGAAGCCAAAATTCTGGGAAGCAGGGATTCATAAAATTACCCCCATGATTTCTCTTTTAGGGCTCGTGCACACAACCGTATGTACGGTCCACATCTGATACACATTTTTTGCAGATTAAATGCGGACCCATTTATTTCAATGGGGCCGCAAAAGATGCAGACAGCACACCGTGCGGTGTCTGCATCCATATGTCCATTTCGCAGCCCAGCAAAAATATAGAACATGTCCGTTAAAAAAAAATAATATTTTTTTGGGGAAAGGGTAAGTATGGGTCGTCAGGTGGATTCAAGGAAACAGAACTACCGGCAAGTCTAATTCTGGTTTTCCATTTCATCCACCTTGATAACTCCTCTGGGGGGGGGGGGGGGGGGGGGGGGGGGGGCAACGACTTGTAAAACACGTCTTCCGAACGTTAAAAATCAGCAGAACGTGAAACATCCGGCCTATAGTGTTTAAAGAAAGTGTTTTTTACTAGACCAAGTAGCTGCCTTACAGATTTGGCATAGAGAAACTCCGGCTTTTTACACCCAGGAAGAAGATACTGCCCTGGTAGAGTGTGCTTTAATACCCGGGGGGCAAGAAAGACCCTTGGAACTAAGCGTAACAAAATTTCAATAGTGGGTCTGATCCACCTACCTATAGAAGCTATGGACAGTTTTTTACCCTCGTTGCTGCCTGCAAATTGAATTAAAAGGTTTGGATCTGTACAGAAGGACTTTGTGGTCTCTAGGTACTGTATAAATCGCCCTTCTAACATCTTTTGAATTTTTCGGATTACTACAAAACGAGGGTAAAATTATTTCCCGATTTGTGAAATGTGGAAACTACCTTTGGTAAAAACCCCGGGTCTAATCTGAGGGAGACCCTGTCACATCTGTTATAGTCAAGTGGGGAGGACAGAGCCTAAAGCTCCCCTAACCGCCTCGCAGAGGTGATGGCTATAAGGAAGGCAGTTTTAAAGAAAGCTCTGAGATGGGTTCAAAGGGAGGTTTTGAAAGATTGTTTAGGACAATATTAAGGTCCCACTGAGGAACTCTGGTCTTATGGAAGGTCTTAATCTAGATGCTGCTGTCATAAACCTCCTAATCCAATGATGCTCCGCAAGTTTGGCATCCAAAAAGATACTTACTGCGGATATCTGAACCCCTTAAAAGGTGCTGGGACTAAGACTCCGATCCAGACCCTGCTGTAAAAAAATAAAATAAATATAGGATCCTCTGAATGACTGGATTTGATCTATTAGGAGTTGGATCCCCTGACCAGCTACAGAACTTTTTCCAGATCTTAAGGTAAATAGCGGACGTGAAAACTCACTGAAAAAAAACGGGTGGAAATGCTCCAAACCCAGACACTGTAGCGTGCCTATAACCGGGGGAATTTGACAATATCTTCCAATCAGGAACATATCGGAGCCCCTCAGCTTTTAACATCGGCCTGAGGAATTAGCTAGTATTGTCAGTTGTGCATCATTTTGGTGCATTTTTTTGCAGTGATTTTTGTATGTATATTTTTTCATCTGCACAATGTATCATTTTGTGTAAGATGTTCTTGTGGTGCATGCGGTCCGCCCCGGCATCCTCCCTTATACGCATTTTTTGCTGGGGATTGCAGTTGTCTGCGGACAGCATGGGGAGGAATTGCTCCCCCGGTTATAGACACGCTACAGTGTCTGGGTTTGGAGCATTTTTACCCGTTTAGGCCACTTTTTTCAGTGGGTTTTTGTCTTTATGTGTATGGAATGTGCCACTTTATTTTGTTGGTAACGTTCTTTTGCACCTGGTAGCTTCTGTGTCTCATGGTCTGTTGTGGGTGCGGCTCACAGCTTTATCCTACCTCACAGTGCATTGGTGCTATCACTATGGAGGCATGTGAGAGCCTGGCTGGGAGTTAATTGCACTGTTCAGACCCTGTTCACACACCACAGGCAGTTGAGTGGTAGGACCCCATGCGTGCCGAGACACCGTGACGTGGTGCATGAGGGGCTCCGATATGCTCCTGACTGGAAGATATTGGCAAACTTCTCAGCTTTTAACATCGGCCTGAGGAAATAGCTAGTATTGTCAGTCGCGTATCATTTTGGTGCATTTTTTGCAGCGATTTGTAAATAGCGGAAGTGCCGATTACTTTGCCAGAGAGGCCCTGTTGTCTAAGGATGCAGGTTGCTAGTCTGAAGAATTTTGGTTTTGGATGATAAACCGCTCCCTGTCTGAGAATGTCCACCTGGTGAAGCACAGATACAAAAGCAAAAACACAAAATGCAATCGCACTCTGCCCTGCCTTTATGCTGGATGTTGAATAAGGCATTGGTGTACATTTTGGCCAAAGCGTAATAAGCCACTCACCACGTCAAGGTCGCCTTAATGAGTGGTCCCTAACACTAGTTCCTAACTGTTATGGGCCATGACAGCCACACAAAGTCCATGGAGCGCAGGTACAGCATGCACGCCAGGCACACTCTGCTTTTAACCCTGTCCGGTGCCATTACAGCTTTCATCGGATCCAGGGATGCAAGTACCAACATGCATGCTGAGCCCACTATATACTTCTCCTGGAGCCAAAAGGCTACCTGGTGAAGCAATATCCAGGGTACTTTTATTGAAATCTGTTTTGGGAACCAACACCTCTTGGGCCAGTAAGGGGTAACCAGGATTACTGTCACCAGGTCCTGAAGTATCTTCTAAATTGTCTTGGCTATTAGAGAAAAGGGTGGAAAGGCCTAAGCTAGTTCCCAGTTCCATATCAGGGAGAAGGCATCTACCGCCCACGGATTGTCTCTGTGATTTAGGGAACAGAATTTCTGAGACTTTGCATTCTCTTTTGAAGCAATTTCTGGAGTCCCCCACTTTGTTGTTATATTTTGAAATATCAGTGGGTTTAGGGACCATTCTCCTGGATCCAGGGTTTTCCTGCTTAAGAAATGTGCTTCTCTGAAATTTGAGGAGACTGAAGCCATTTCTTTCGGCCAAAGGCCCCAAAATCTTGGTTTCCTTTTATCGCACCCCAACCATCCTTGCTGGCGTGTCCAGATTATAACATCTGGATATTTGTGCCAAAGAATTCCCTACTGTAGGTTCAGTCTCTTTTTCCACCAGTTCAAGTTTAACTTCACCGATATGGGAATGAGTATTTTCTGGTCTATGGACAATGGATTCCTGTCCCAATTTTTTAGGATCCAAGACTGGTATACTCTTGTGTGCGCCTGACCCCAGGCCATTGAAGTTATACATGAAGTCACGATACCTAGAACTCTCATTGCTTCTCTTATTGAACAGGACTGATGAGACTGGAACCCTGTTATTTTCTTCTTCAGGTCTAATATCTTTTCTTCTGGCACAGACTAAGTTTGCGCAACCGAATCTAGAAGAATACCAAGGAATGTTCTTCTTGTTGCTGGTTTCAGAAAGGATTTCTTCCTGTTGACTATCCAACCTAGATTTTCTATAAACAATTCCATGTCTCTGCGAGTTTTTGCTTCTGTCCTTCCTATTACCAGGAAGTCACCTAGATAAGGAATAATTGTTAAACCTTACTCTCTGAAGAAGACCATCATCTCCACTACCAACTTCGTGAAGGTCCTTGGTGCAGTTAAAAAGCCGAATGGCAGTGCGGTGAACTGGAAGTGACGAATTGTACCTGCTGCGTTTTTTTATAGCAAATCTTAAGATATCATATTTCTGATTGAGTTTTTGTGTATTGGAAGATGGTAATATGCATCTTTCAGATCTACTGACGTCATGAATAAACCTTCCTGAATCAACGGTACTGTGGAGGATCGACATCTTGAACTTTTTGTATACGATTCTCTGTTTGGATCTTTTCGATTTATAAATTGTACGGAAGGACTCATCTGTTTATTTTTTACTAGAAATAATCTTAAATAAAACCCTTTCCACTGTTCTTTTTTTGGAACTGGTATAATGACTTTTGCTTCTAGTAGGTTTTGAATACCTATCCAGATTTTTGTTAAAACAGGTGCCGCATGAGAGGTAATCCGACTCCTGTGAGAGGGAGTTGAGGAGAATTCTATTTTGTAACCCTCTCTTATAAATTTGCAAAGCCCAGGGATTTGTGGTTATGTTCTCCCACTGGGGAAGAAATAATTTCAGCCTCCCCCCCACTCTGGAGTCCTTGTTTGTACTGTGGACGGTTCTGAGGGTTAAAGAGGAACCCTCTACCTCTACCCCCCTTCAGGTAGCTCCAACGCACCGTTTTTTCCTTTACCCCTGAAGGATCTATACTGTGGGTTAAACTGACGAAAGGACCCTTTCTTCTCTTTATCCTCAGGGAACCCCTTCTTTTTATCTGCCGCTTTCTCTAATATTTTATCGAGAACCGGGCCGAAAACACACCTACCAGAAAAGGCTATAAAGCAGGCATCCTCAAACTGCAGCCCTCCAGCCGTTATAAAACTACAACTCCCACAATGCCCTGCTGTAGGCTGATACCTGAAGGCTGTTCGGGCATGCTGGGAGTTGTAGTTTTGCAACAGCTGGAGGGCCGCAGTTTGAGGATGCCTGCTATAAAGCATAATTTTGACATTTTATCTCCCAACCAGAACCTCATCCATAAGGCGCGCCTAGCGGAGTTAGAAAGGGCCCCGTCCCTAGCGGCAAATCTTACCGATTCAGCAGAAGCATCTGCTAAATATGCTGTAGCTGATTTTAAGAGAGGGGGATGGAATTTATGAATTCCTCCCTTGGAGTCTTTTTTTTTTTTTTTAATGCTCCTCAAGCTCGTTTAACCAAAGATATGTGGATCTTGCGACTGAAGTGGATGCAATGTTTGTTTGAACTCCAAACATGAAAGCTACCCAGCTAAGATTTAATTCTTCCTGCATCATATTTTTTTACTTCTGATAGAATAGATTGCTGTTCTTCCTTCAACAGATCCTGAATACATTTCTTTACATAATTTTTGTGCAAGTAGTACATTTTAGAGATCTGAGTTTTGTCTTTGACTCTTTACCCTATTTAAGAGAGTCAGATAGAACAACCATGCATTACTATATTGCAGAGTACACGTATACATAAATAACTTCTCCGCTTTCTTTGGGGAACTCACGGAAGGAGCCACTGTGGGGGGTTCTGGGTTCTCCATACCTCCCGACGCTGCTTCTGCTTCAGACATGCTGAACGGACAACCTCGTTCTCCTGCTGCCTGCCCGCATTTGACGTCATTTCTCCGGCCCTCCCACACTTCCGGAGGGTGCCAGACCAAACTCCGCCCCCTCCATGATGCAATGCCGTCTGTCACGTGACTCCATTCATGACAACCGTAGCACACGCCAGAGTGCGCGCGCGGCCCTTAGTACCTCCCCCCCAGACTTCTGGGGAGAACCGCCCGGCTTGTTCCCCACGGAGGGGGAAGAGAGCTCCGGGGATTAGATGTAGCAGGTGGAGGATGCGGCAGAGCAGCGCATATATTCTCTCTGCCCAGCATTAGCACAAGCCGCAGGAGGACAGAGGGATCCAGGACGTTGCACAGGTAGATCTAAGGAAGGCTTCCTGCCCCCGATAGACCAATCCTGGAATAAAAATAAACTCTTCACCTCCCACATGAGAGAGGCCTCTTTCTGACCTGACCCCTGTAGGGACAGGAAACCCTAAGGGGAGAGGTTGGGTGGGGTAATTTAAACTCACTCTCTCTGTGTTTTTGCCCCTACAGAGGTCAACGGTCTATCTCCTTGTGGCCATCATGGTGGATGAAATGGGAAAAAAGTTGGCACATAGCAGAGATCAGTGTTTTGCCAACCACAAAACTGATACAGTCGTGTGCAGGAGGACCCCTGACAGGCATGGTTTCCTTGGTAAGCCCAATTAGGTTGGACAGCAGAAGCGACATACAGCACCCCTACACCTAAGCTGAGACGATTCATGAAGCTTTAATGGCACCAGCCAGATACACAGTGAATCACACTCCTCTGCGGCCATAGATCACTGGTGCCCTGCAGCGCTGGGGTCCTGGGTCTGAATCCGACCAAGGACGACATCTGCATGGAATAGGTCAGTGCTATAAAAATGAGTAAAATAAAAATAAAGGCACCTGAACGCCGAACAGATCCTCAGTGTGATGTCTTTTCAACAGAGCCCATTCTGAAGGAAAGCCTTGGAGGAGGCTGGTACACATAGCCATCTCTCCGCACGTGATGTCTGCGCCATACTGCTTGCATATTCTTCTAAATGGAAGATTCCCGCACTAATTGTAAAGAGAGAAAATGATATGTTGTAAGTGACCTGCAAAAGGAAGAGACCACTGTGGTACTCGGCAGAAGTGGCCCAAATCATTAAAAATAAAAAGCTAGCATTTTGTAATTATAAAAAAACCCAGAGCAATGAAGATAAGGAAATCTACAAGATTAGGCAGAAAGAGGCCAAGCAAGTTATAAGAACTTCTAAAGCTCAGGCAGAAGAAAAACTAGCTCAGTCTATGAAAAAAGGGGATAAGACATTCTTCAGATATATAAATGAAAAAAGGAAATTAAAACAAGGAATAACTAAATTAAAAACAAAGGACGGAAGGTATGTAGAAGAGAATAAAGGGCTAGCCGACTGCCTTAATGAATACTTCTGTTCAGTTTTTACAAAAGAAAAAGAAGGAGAAGGACCTCCACTAGAAAGGATGACTAATAAATCGTTTGATGCATGTGTCTTTACAGAGGAAGATGTTCTAAGTTTGCTGTCTAAAGTGAAGACAAATAAATCACAGGGGCCTGATGAGATACACCCAAAATTATTAAAAGAGCTTAGTGGTGAGCTGGCAAAACCGTTAACAGATTTATTTAACCAATCATTAGTAACAGGAGTCATCCCGGAAGATTGGAAATTGGCAAATGTCGTTCCCATTCACAAGAAAGGTAGTAGGGAGGAATCGAGCAACTATAGACCAGTGAGTCTGACATCAATAGTAGGCAAATTAATGGAAACCCTATTAAAGGATAGGATTGTGGAACATCTAAAATCCCATGGATTGCAAGATGAAAAACAGCATGGGTTTACTTCAGGGAGATCATGTCAAACAAATCTTATAGATTTTTTTGACTGGGTGACTAAAATAATAGACGGTGGAGGTGCAGTAGACATTGCATATCTAGATTTTAGTAAGGCTTTTGACACTGTCCCACATAGAAGACTTATCAATAAACTGCAGTCATTGAGCATGGACTCCCATATTGTTGAGTGGATTAGGCAGTGGCTGAGGGACAGGCAACAGAGGGTTGTAGTCAATGGAGAACATTCAAAACAAGGTCATGTTACCAGTGGGGTTCCACAGGGATCTGTACTGGGACCAATTTTGTTTAATATCTTCATAAGTGATATTGCAAAAGGCCTCGATGGTAAGGATTGTCTTTTTGCTGATGACACAAAGATATGTAACAGGGTTGATGTTCCTGGAGGGAAACGCCAAATGGAAAAGGACTTAGGAAAACTAGAAGAATGGTCAGAACTCTGGCAACTGAAATTTAATGTGGATAAGTGCAAGATAATGCACCTGGGGCGTAAAAACCCAAGGGCAGAATATAGAATATTCGACACAGTCCTGACCTCAGTATCTGAGGAAAGGGATTTAGGAGTAATTATTTCAGAAGACTTAAAGGTGGGAAGACAATGTAATAAAGCAGCACGAAATGCAAGCAGAATGCTTGGATGTATAGGGAGAGGTATAAGCAGTAGAAAGAGTGAAGTGCTTATGCCGCTGTACAGAACACTGGTGAGACCTCACTTGGAGTATTGTGCGCAGTACTGGAGGCCATATCTCCAGAAGGATATAGATACTCTAGAGAGAGTTCAGAGAAGAGCTACTAAACTAGTACATGGATTGCAGGATAAAACTTACCAGGAAAGGTTAAAAGACCTTAATATGTATAGCTTGGAAGAAAGAAGAGACCGAGGGGATATGATAGAAACTTTTAAATACATAAAGGGAATCAACTCGGTAAAGGAGGAGAGCATATTTAAAAGAAGAAAAACTACCACAAGAGGACACAGTTTTAAATTAGAGGGGCAAAGGTTTAAAAGTAATATAAGGAAGTATTACTTTACTGAGAGGGTAGTGGATGCATGGAATAGCCTTCCTGCAGAAGTGGTAGCTGCAAATACAGTGAAGGAGTTTAAGCATGCATGGGATAGGCATAAGGCCATCCTTCATATAAGATAGGGCCGGGGCTATTCATAGGATTCAGATATATTGGGCAGACTAGATGGGCCAAATGGTTCTTATCTGCCGACACATTCTATGTTTCTATGTTTCAAACACGGCCAGTACAATACATGCTGGTTCCTACACAAAGAAACCCAGAGGAGCAAAGCGCATACAGGCCTAAGGGCTGTTTCACACGAGCGGATGCCGTGCGTGGAATCCGCTGCGTGAAAGACAGCCAAGCCCCGCTCCGGGGCAGTAACATGATTAATTATGCTCCGTGCCGCTCTGTGATCTTTTTTTTACTACAAAATCAGTGAGATAAAGTTGTCACCGTGATTTTGTACTAAAAAGAGCACAGAGAGGCACGGAGCATAATTAATCATGTAAATGCTCCCTGTCTCTGCTGTCCGGAGCGGGGCTTGGCACTCTTTCACGCAGCGGATGAAAGAGCCCTAACAGTTCCTACAGCTGAGGATCTGTTACAATCCAGTCTAGACAAAGTGAGATGTGTGTAATCCTGGAGTCCAGCCTGATAAATGGTGGGAAACAGGAGAGAGGTTTGCTGCTTATGGACTTAAATGGGTGATCCTGGAAAAGAAAATAATTACATCCTCAGGATAGGTCATAATTATCACATCAGTAGGGGGTCTAGGTCCCAGCATCTCCACCGATCAGCTGTTTCAGGGAGCCACTGCGCTCACTGGAGCTCTGGTGAACGATGCAGGCTCCTGGCAGCTGTCCAAGCACAGCGCCGTACATCGTATAGTGGCAGTGCTTGGTATTGCATCTCCACCCCATTGACTTGAATGGAGCCTAACTGCAAGATAATTTAGACTAGCACATCCATACATGGTAAATGAGTGAATGTGCACCTGTGACTTTGGATGTGCTAGTCTATATTTTCTTGCAGTGTGTTTGGAGGGTAGCTGCCTCCTTTTAGATTAAGCACTCCCGACCCATCTGCCCAGGGCTTCTGAGCAGAGTATAAATAGAGCTGGTTCCTACACCGCTCTGAACACAGTAGGCTGAGGTTAGGCCCAGGAGAGGTCTGTTGGTATTAGGTACCCATCTGCAGAAGCCACCTTGACATTTTCAGCTTCTGTTTTTTTATGTATAGTACCACTGCAATCCAAAATCATCCCTAATCCCTAGTTCTATTGTTTGCATGTATAACGGTGTGCTGCCATATGTACTTTGCTAGCCGTTTGTATGCAAACTTTATGGATGTGTACCTGTGACTTTGGATGTGCTAGTCTACATTTTCTTGCAGTATGTTTGGAGGGTAGCTGCCTCCGTTAGATTGAGCACTCTTCTCCGATCTGCCCAGGGCTTCTGAGCAGAGTATTAATATCGCTGGTTCCTACACCGCCCTGAACATTGTAGGCTTAGGTTAGGCCCAGGAGAGACAGTTCTGTTAGTGAAATAAACCCATCTGCAGAAGCCACCTTGACGTTGGTAGATGGGCCGACACGTTCTATGTACAGTGATGTCTCTGGCCTGCGGCACTCAAGGTCTCTTCTAACAGCTGATCGGCGTGTCGCACCCGTGCAGATCGGATACTGATAACCTATCCTCAGGATAAGTCATAAATATCTTTTCCAGGAAAACCCCTTTAAAGGGGTTGTCTCATTTGAAACATTGGTGATATATGGCTATAATGTCAGACAGCTACTAGTCCCACCTCAGGGACCTACTCTGGCTCTTATCTCCAGAATGGGCCCACCAAACTCAATAAGAGCGCACCGCGACTGACCCCCATTCACTTTTACGTTGACGTAACACCTTTAACTCACAGAGGATCGAATAGGTTGGATACAAATGTAGCAAACTCTCAGCTGTAGAGGGTTTCTGGCCTATGGATGTGTACAATGATGTTCCTACTCAGGCTGAAGAACTGAAAGAAAAGTCTATGGAAAGAGAAGGGAAGTGCAACAACCGGAACTCCAGATCCAAGCCCTCCCCGGCCATTTTAAGAACTGCCGCGGCCCATAAAAGGAGCAATAATATCAGACATGTGGGAAGAGATTATAAAGGAAATCGAATCAGACATCTTAGTCCGTTAAGACTCTCAATGAAAACAATACTTACTGTAGTTAACGGCGCAAGGTACAATTTGCCTCGGAAATCAATCTGTACAAGAAAAAAAATATATATATATAATAATTATTGGATATTATCAATATTCTTTGGTTAAAAGGGCTAAACCCATCTAGACAAACGCTTCTTAGACTGAAGAGGTTTCTAGGATTTCAATATTGGTGGCCTAACCTCAGGATAAGTGATCAGTATCTGATCGTTGGGGGTCCGACAGCCGGCACCTCAGCAGGTCAGCTGTTTCAGCGTAACTACACAGCTCCTTCTATTATGTAGTGGATGGACCTAGTAACTTCAGCGCAGCTCCCACTGAAGTCAATATTGCAGTAACCAGCTCTGTCCACAACACAATGGATGGAGCTGTGGCGCTGGAGATACTCGGGAACAGGAGCGTTGAGTAATAGACCCCCGCCTTGGTGCGCTTTGCTTTTATATGCCATTTTTTCCCCCAACGTATATGTTAAATTGATAGTAAAAACGAGATGTGAACCTTGCTTTAGGTTACATTTACACAACAGATTTGAACCTGGGATATCGGCATGCAAGGCTGACCACTTACTTCCAGGCTACAACCTTATCATATTGAGAAGAGGTTTTCTATACTACATATTACTGGCGTCTTTATGATCATATATTGTGTCCGAGAATAAACCTGTAATATATGTTAGCTTTCTAAGCATAGAAAACCTCTATTCTCAACATGGTAACTAGTGTATGTGATATGTAACAAACAAAACAAAAGAAAGGTCTCATTTTAACCAGCATGATCAACCCCACTATACAGTATGCCTGGTTTAATAGGGCTGATCATGCTGACAGAGCTTCTTTAAGAATGGCCTCTTCAACTGCATGGGGGGGCAGTCAAAGAGGGGAATAAAATATGAATGTGGTCATCAGGTGTGTGTGAATGTAGCCTAAATCCACGTTCCATCTTCAGGTCATCAAAAGTACATTACTTCGTAATTAAGACATTTTTGGGTCCTCACCGTTTTCTTCTCACATGGCCTGAGTTTTATAACATCTTCATCTGTTATAGCTCCCATATTCACCAATGTGGCCTCCTGCGCAGTCTGGGCCTCTTCTGAACCCTTTGCGCCCCCTGCAGTATCCACGCGCACATCAAGGTCTCCTCCTCTAGGCGCAGCATCCTCCTGCGTGTTCCCCTTGGACTCACCCTTCACCCCCGCTTTCTTTTCCTTATTCCAGTTCTTTTTTCGGTATTCGTACAAATACTTCAGGTACTCCATAGACTTCTCAAAGCTATACTTCTTCTTGCGCAGCTGCGTCTGCACGTTCTTGTCCAGATTGTTCCTCACCGGCACTTTTCCTTCCCGTTGTTTCACCAGCTCCTCGTTTATTAGATTTTTATAACCGTCGTCCAAGTGCGATTTGGCAAAGCGGCAGCTGATCCCGTATATGCATTTGCCCAAGGTCTCGTACAGATAACATTTAGGTCCGATGTCTTCAAGCTTCCCTGACATGTATTTCTCACGGTCATGCAGAAACTTGCATTTGTTTCCGTAGAAACATTTACTGGGGCGTTCCTGTTTGTGAGACAAGAACAACATGCAGAAGTGAATTGAACGACAGGCGGGAGTTGATCGGTGCAAGTTATGGTGACTTATCAGGAGTGTAGAATACATAAAAAAACTGTATTAAACACCACTGTCCCTCCCATTACACTGGTCTAAGTCTCATTTTACAAAACCATATTCAATGTATTGTGCCACAGGCAGAGGGCGCTTCATAGGCAAAACACAACTGAATCTTTGTATCACAAGTAGAGCACTCTGTATCACTAAAGTGTATACCCCGACAGATTGTCTAGTAGTGCGCCTCTGAAGTGCAGTACAGAGCTTTGTGCACCATAGCCTCGCTCCCCTCTCCAAGCGACAACCCCTTCGGCACCATGCTCCCCTCTCCAAGTGACGCCGCACCCCCTCCCTCCCACCGAGGCCCCACAGAGCCGCACCCCCTCCCTCCCACCGAGGCCCCACAGAGCCGCACCCCCTCCCTCCCACCGAGGCCCCACAGAGCCGCACCCCCTCCCTCCCACCGAGGCCCCACAGAGCCGCACCCCCTCCCTCCCACCGAGGCCCCACAGAGCTATGTTCCCCCACGTCACCGCTCCACTCCTCTTTGTATCAGGATGAGCCACTCTTTTGGACATCAGGTGTAGGCAGCTCCATTTTCCTCTACACAAAGTAATTTTCCAGCAGCCCTCTCTTCTACTTTTAAGGACATATGAGGAAAAACTGACTGATTTCTCTGTAATGTTCCATTTCACTGGAGCCCCTCCATACCTGTACAATAGAAGGACACAGCGGATTCTGCTCGAGCTGGTGATATTTTACATGTGGACGACTCTTGTTCTGCCCTCTCCCCCTCTTCTTGTCCTCTTCGTCCAATTTAGCTTTTTTTTCTGGCGGTTCGGCCGCATAGTTACTCTCATCATCGTCCTTGCACTGCTCAGAATCGACTGATCCCTCTGGGTTTTCTTTACCCTCTGCATCTATATAAGCATGGAATTCATCCTTTGTCGTTAAAAACCTGCATTAATGAAGCACAGAAAGGTCATGTCAATCCTAGGAGCTGACAAAGTAGTAGAGCCATGTGACAGCGAGCATCCCTGTGAACTTGCTTGGCTATCTTCGGAAAACTTTCAGCAGATGCGCAGCCACCGCTCCATTCCCAGCAGGAGACGGGGCCCGTTCCCAAGACCAGAGCGGGTCATACAGACGGGAGCCACACCTATCAGACACTTAGGCTGGGTTCACACCTGAGCGTTTTACAGCGCGTTCCTACGCGCTGTAAAACGCTCAACAAGGAGAAACCAATGATTCCCTATGGGAATGGTTCACACTTGGGCGTTTTACAGCGCGTACGATCGCGCTGTAAAACGCCCGACGCTCCAAAAAGTACATGAGCGACTTTTGGGGCGTTTGTGGCCATAGGACACTGTAGTGAATCACACAAACGCGCGTCAAACGCGCGTTTACTATTACAAAAACGCGCATAAAAATGCGCGTCAAAAACGCGCGTAAAACGCGCGTTTGCGCAACGCTCAAGTGTGAACCCAGCCTTATGGTATATCCTGTCACTATCCCATACATTTTCCTTTTGGGAATACCCCAATAAGTTTTACTGAGGTCCTTGGGATTACAGTAGTTAGATTTGACAATGTGGCCCTTGAACCAGAAAAGTTTGTTACGTAGTCGCCAATATTTCGATAATTTTGGTTGGGACACTTAGGGGGTAATAAGGCATAAATGTAAGACAGCAAGGAAGCTACATTTGGACCAGCGCTGGATGCGCCGAAGTTATGGAGAGACCCGCTCCACCGCCAGCTATAGGGGTTATTAAGATCAGCATCTAAAACGCTGGTCTTAATAAAAGGTGCCCCTTAGTCTTTGACAGGGTGAAGTTTACCTTACAGTGGGTAGTACAGAGGGACAGAAGCACAGGCAACAGTCATCTCGGATGACACCATTTTAATACAGCCTGGTTAAACCCCCCTTCCCCAATACTTGCTCCTGCCGCTGATACAGATTGATAGCGACAACTTCACCATTTCTCATACAGGGGGCGTATAGACGGCAGTGACATTATACATCCTAGCATCCACAATAACACTTACTGAGGTTTAATTGGAGCAACTCCTCTATTAGGATCTGCAGCCACAGTTTCCTTTCTGCCGCTCTCATTACTCCGGTCACCTTCTTCCGCCATTCTGGGGAAATTTTTTAAAATATTCAAGAATTTAATTACAATGAAAAAAATGTATATTAATTTATTATATATATATATATATATATATATATATATATATATATATATATATATATATATATATATACACACACACACACACATACAAAAATACAATACTGTCAGTTTGTTATATTTACCATATTTTCATTAAATTCATAAAAGCATGCACGGTTGCATCAGTATAGCTCGCGGTTCTAACTCAAAGATGGGATCCAGGGGAAGCCCTGCTATGACGTCCATGACTCTCCTGAATAGACAACCCCTTTATAAAGGGCGTCTGTCAGCAGGTTTGTACCTATGACACTGGCTGACCTGTTCCATGTTCATATGTGCCAGCATTGCTGAGAAAAATGATGTTTTATTCAGGGCTGTGGAGTCGGTAGATAAATGCTCCGACTCCTCAGTATTTAATATGCGAATGTATTTGATACATTCCTTGAAGGAAAGAAAGGCAGCATCCATGTCATTACCACAGAACTGCTGGCCAGGAAGCTGATCCTTTGTGTGCGGATCTTCTGCTGAAGATCGGGCAGTCGGGAGGATCCAGGACGGGGCATTTATTGTAAAACATGATTTCCCCAGTAGAATCCCAGAGTCATGTTTAAAGTTTAAGCGAACAATCTGAGTTTACAAGTTTTTATAGCCTTAGCTGAATGACAGCGGTTTTTCAAATGGTTTACAGCTTCAGTCTTGAGCTATTGACCATCCATTCCCTTCACTTATACAAGTGTCTCTACTTAATCAGTTATCAGTGAGAGGCTAGGAGGTTAACCATGGGCCGATGACATCACCGAAAGAGAAGACGTCATCGGCGCAGGCGCACTGAGGGAGTTCTGAGGAGACTAGTCTCCTCATCTCAGAGCGCCTGCGCCGAATGAACAGAGGCGCGCGATTTTTGAAATACTGACAGGGCCGGCCGGAGGAGGAAATCACGGCTGGCCCTGTCAATCAACACGACGAGGGGGCGGTTTTTTGCAGCGGCTACCAGCAAGTAGACGCCCTACTTGCTGGTAGAGACCGGATTAGCATATTATAAAACTTCGTTTTCTTAAGAAACGGCCGCATGAAAGTAAGTAACAACATTATATTCTCATATATCGCGTAGGGATCGACCGATTATCGGATTTACCGATATTATCGGCCGATATTCAGGATTTTGAACACTATCGGTATCGGCATCTATTTTGCCGATATTCCGATAGTGTATGGGGAACACAGATCGCGCTGCTCTCAGCGCTCTCCGTGTTCCCCTTAGCAGCACAGGGGAGAAGGAGCAGTGTCTCCTCCCCCTGTGCTGCTGCTGCCGCCAATGAGAGGACAGGGGACAGGAGGAGGGGAGGAGCTATGGCCACTGCTCCACCAATGAAGATTAATCTATCATTCATTCATATACAGGAGGCGGGAGCTGCAGGATCACATAGCCGGCTCCCGACCTCTATGAGCTGTAGCTGCGATCGTCGGTAGTGAACTCCTCAGGTGCCGCGGATCGCAGCTACTGCTCATAGAGGTCGGGAGCCGGCTATGTGATCCTGCAGCCAGCTCCCGCCTCCTGTATATGAAATTAAGCTTTATTGGTGGCGCAGTGCGCCCCCCCCCAAGCCCCCCAGTATCAGACATTGGTGGCGCAGTGCGCCCCCCAAGCCCCCCCCCCAGTATTAAGCATTAATGGGGCAGTGCGCCCCCCCTTCCCCCCAGTATTAAGCAGTGGTGGCGCATAGGGCCCCCCACCCCAGTCGCAGTGCGCCCCTCCCTCTCCCTTGCTCCTCCGATCGGAGCCCCAGCAGTGTAATGCTGGGGCTCCGATCGGTTACCATGGCAGCCAGGACGCTATTAAAGCCCTGGCTGCCATGATAAGCTCCATGCTGCTGTGTGCACAGAGCACACAGCAGCAGGGACAGTGTGAGCTCCTATTCACCCTGATAGATCTCTATCAGGGTGAATAGGACAAGGGTTCTAGTCCCTAAGGGGGCTAAAAGTTAGTTAAAAAAAAAAAGTTACAAAAAAAATAATAAAAACACCAAAATATAAATGAAAAAAAAAAATAATACACATTAACAATAAACATTAATTTTCAGCAGATTTGTGGGAATTTTTAATTTTTTTTTCAAAAATGAAAATTCCCAGAATATCGGTATAAATTATCGGCTATCGGCCTGAAAGTTCACAAATTATCGGTATCGGCCCTAAAAAATCAATATCGGTCGATCCCTAATATCGCGCTATAACGAATGTAACTAGCCAAAAAAAAAAAAAAAAAAAAAACACACTTTAGTGGGGTGACAGAAGCCCTTTAAAGTATTCCAATCATCTTAAATCTAGCGCTGTACTACTTACTACTAACTTCTTGGCAGTCAGGAGGCCGGGTGGGCGCTTGTAGCGTAACTCACTACGTCACGCGCCTGCTCCGCCCACTTTATGAATGAAGCAGGAACCGGGCCCCAGTGCCATTACAGAAACAGATGCCGGCCCCCATTCACTACACAGGGACACTGTTATGGGCGGGGAATCTGTGGATGACACATAAGATAAGATGCCCCCCATAACAGTGCCATCCACAGATGCCCCCCATAACAGTGCCATCCACAGATGCCCCCCATAACAGTGCCATCCACAGATGCCCCCCATAACAGTGCCATCCACAGATGCCCCCCATAACAGTGCCATCCACAGATGCCCCCCATAACAGTGCCATCCACAGATGCCCCCCATAACAGTGCCATCCACAGATGCCCCCCATAACAGTGCCATCCACAGATCAGTTCAAAACCCACCAAAAGCACACCTTTTGGTTCAAAATATTTTTTTTCTTATTTTCCTCCTCCAAAACCTAGGTGCGTCTTATAGGGCGAGAAATACGGTGATTAATTATAACTTTTTGTGAATTGGGACATTTAAACTTGCTTTTTTTTTTTATTCCAATTTAAATCTAGTCGGACTCTGAGTATTTTTTGCCGACTCCAGGTACCCAAAATTGCCTCCGACTCCACAGCCCTGGTTTTATTATATGCAAATAAACCTCTAGGAGCAATGGGGGCGTTGCCATTACACCTAGAGGCTCCGCGCTCTCTCTGCAACTGCTGCACCCTCTGCACTGACAGGACCAGGCAGTGTAAACTTCATCACACCTTGCCCTGTCAAAGTTGCAGAGGGCAAAGCAGTTGCAGAGAGAGCAGAGCCTCTAGGTGTATTGGTAACGCCCCCGTTGCTCCCAGATGCTCATTTGCATATATTTAAACATCCTTTTTCTGAGCAATGTGGGCACATATGAACACGGGACCAACACGCACATGTAACAGGTCAGCCAGTGTCATAGGTACAAATCTGCTGACAGATGTTCTTAAAAGGGGTTTTCCAGGAATTTGATATTGATGACCTATCCTCAGGGTCCCGGGTGTCGGATGAAACCTCCGGATCAAGCTGCAGAGGAGAAAGGGGAACTTACCTGCCCGATCCCGTTGCTCTGGATCTCCCGGCTGCAGTGGTAACATCACATTGCCAACATGTGACTAGTGTAGCCAATCACTGGCCTCTTGGAGTGCACCTCTGAGGCCAGGGATCGGCCGCAGTGGTCACATGCTGTTGACGTGACATCTCTGCTGCAGCCAGGTAAACCGAGCCCGGCCGGGATCAGGCAGTAAGTACTTACCTGTTCTTTATTGCAGCGTGATCCAGAGGGTTGTCTGTTTCAGGACGCACATGGACATCACGGAAAGGTTGCTGCAAGGACAAGCCAGAAACCTTGATGCACATGTGAACACGGTCTAACAAGGGATCAGCATGCAAAATGATCAAACATCTACGGCTGCGCATGGACTACAACTCCCAGCATGCCCTCAGAACTGCAGACTGTCAGGGCATGCTGGAAGCTCTAGTTTCACAGCAGCAGGAGACCACTACCACAGCCTATAGAAGCACATGGGTAGGAGCACCCAAATGCTGTCACCCTTAGGACTGCACTGAATTAGGGTGACCCCCTCAGCCCCTATTTGTGCCTCCCTGACCACTCCATACCCCGTCACCTCTCCACGCCGGGCCAGAGAAAGGAAATCGCTCCGGTGCAACCTCGATTACAGTCCCCCATACCCATCCAAGTATGCTTTTTATAGCAGTCCGTGCAGCAACAAAGCCGCTACGGAAGGTTCCGCTGCCTCTCCCGTTCTGTGCCCGTTATTTTCTATGTCTCTCTGTAAATGTCATGGAGGGAGCCTGCCTAGGTCTGCGGGAGCCATGAGACATGACCTACTTCAAGAAGGCAGATGAAACATGAAGGGCCCCTGTGTGGCTGCAGCAGCAGGTGGGGTGTCACGTGGTGCCGCCGCGCGAGGCTGTGCAGCAGGAAGCAGAGGGCTGCAGGGCTCAGCCTCCCGGAAGTTGTTGCTGTTCTCGCTGTGTTACAGTGTGTCAGCGCAGAATTGTCTCCCTGGCACCACAGGCACAGCCATGGAGGATATGATGAGGCCCCAGCATCTCTCTGCCCGGGTCCTGCTGCCCCTCCTCCTCAGCCTGGCCATGGTGGCGACACAGACCAGCTCTCCGGTGCCAGCCCCCCTCACCAGACGTAAGAAGACGGCCAAGGGGCTTGTAATAGAAAGATGTAGTGATTGGCGACTAGGATTTACAGTGCACTGATGTCATGTCTAGGGAGAAGTGATGTCATCGGTTATCTCTTCAGAGAGGTGATGTCATCGGTTATCTCTTCAGAGAAGTGATGTCATCGGTTATCTCTTCAGAGAAGTGATGTCATCGGTTATCTCTTCAGAGAGGTGATGTCATCGGTTATCTCTTCAGAGAGGTGATGTCATCGGTTATCTCTTCAGAGAGGTGATGTCATCGGTTATCTCTTCAGAGAGGTGATGTCATCGGTTATCTCTGGGAGGTGTGATGTCATCGGTTATCTCTTCAGAGAAGTGATGTCATCGGTTATCTCTTCAGAGAAGTGATGTCATCGGTTATCTCTTCAGAGAAGTGATGTCATCGGTTATCTCTTCAGAGAGGTGATGTCATCGGTTATCTCTTGAGAGAGGTGATGTCATCGGTTATCTCTTGAGAGAGAGGTGATGTCATCGGTTATCTCTTGAGAGAGAGGTGATGTCATCGGTTATCTCTTCATAGACGTGATGTCATCGGTTATCTCTGGGAGGCGTGATGTCAGCTTGCAGCCTTAATGCAGTTTTTAAAAAATTGTTACTTTACCAGAATACCCCTTTTAAAGGGGTTTTCCGTGAGTAAGCTATTGATGCTTAATAGGCTAAGCAGCAAACTTCATTAAAGGGGTAGTCCAGGTTTAAAAAATATGACTACCTGCTTCCAGAAACAGCGCCACACCTGTACATAGGTTGGGTCTGGTACTGCATATCTGTCCCTTTCACTTTAATGGAGCAGAGATGCGATGCCAGACACATGGACAGGCCTCCAGGGCAGTGCATACCGTCACTAGATCACATTACAGGTGAAACCATTTACAGAGTCTTCTTTTTATTTATTTTTTTATTATTATTTTTTTATATATAAATCTTTATTGTGTTTTACTTCATACAAACAAGTTATAACAATCTTTTAGTTACCTATCATTGTGTTTCCCCTCCCACCCCCTTATTCGTTGTCTGCTCCCTCTCACGCCTGCACCCCGCGGTCCAACTCATACCACCCATCTTCTCCCAGGGAGTAACTATATTAACCATTTCTGCCATGTCCTAGTATTTGCCAGGTGGAATTCCTCTCTGGCAAGTGAGGTTCTAGTAACCTTCTCCCACTCCCTAACCGTGGGAACCGCACTGCCTCCCCAATGCCCAATAATGCACGTCCTAGCTTGGAAAAGGAGTTTGGAAGCAATTTCGCGATGTACTGGGGTTATCCATTGTATCCATTACCCCCAATATACATGTCTCCAATTGGCTGGGGACTTTAAAGCGATGGTATTGCTCTATTCTATCATTGACCTTGCCCCAGAACTCTTGAATCTTTATACATGTCCAGAGTTTTATAACATTTCATTAATATCTTAGGGCAGTAGTAAAGGCGGTATTGTATATTGAATTGGGTAATCCTATGGGAAAAGTTCTTGGAAACCCTAATTTTTTTCCTTTTATGGCCAATTCCCAGAACTCTTCTTGTTGGGGGTTTATAGCGTCTCTCCATTTATGCATTAAACTATTGACTGCTTTTTTTCTTGGTCTTTTGGTCTACCAGACATTCATATATTTTAGAAATTAATTTCCGCCCTGCTATCGCCTTGGAGCTGCGGGAGGGTATCAAGTTGCGTGCCTTTTCCTAGCGACGTTCTCAGGGCTTGTTTTAATTGCAAGTAAAAGAACCTCAGCTCTATATTGCACTGTTTTTATTTTTACAGCGTTTACCTGAGGGATTAGGTCATGTAACTTTTTTATAGAGCAGATCGTTACACACGTGGCAATACCTAATAAGTCTACTTTTTCTTATTTATTTAAGTTTTACTCAATAATAGCATTTTTGAAACCAAAATAATGATATTTTAGTGTCTCCATAGTCTGAGAGCCATAGCTTTTTTATTTTTTGACCGATTGTCTTAGGTAGGGGCTCATTTTTTGCGGGATGAGGTGACTGTTTTATTGATACCATTTTGTGGGACATACGCCTTTTTGATCGCTTGGTGTTGCACTTTTTGTGATGTAAGGTGACAAAAATTGTTGTTGTTTTTTTACACCGTTTCTATTTAATTTTTTTGATGGTGTTTATCGGACAGGGTGGATCATGTGATATATTTATAGAGCCGGTCATTACGGACGCGGCGATACCTAATATGTGTGGGTTTTGTTTTTTTAGTTTTTTATTTTAAAATAAGGGGGAATGGGCGTTTTCTTTCTTTTTTACTTTATTCATTTTATTACTTTATTAATACCACTATTTTTTTTCATTTTTTTCCCCTTTACTTTATTTCTGATGTTTACTTTTGGGGGTCTGATCCCCTCTGCAATGCATTACAACACTGAGTCATACACGAACATGTTGCCTAGGAGACGGGCCTGAGGCTGGATCTCCTCGGCTCCCGTAGAAGGCAGGCCCCGATGCCGTGCATTACTCCACATTATCATGTTTTTTATATGGCCAGCAGTAAAATAAAGTTCCAGATCTGGGACGGATAATCCGCCCTCCCTCTCTTGGATATACAGTATTTGTGCTTTTATCCTTGTTTTTTTCCCTCGCCATATCAAATCCATTAAGAGACTAGCTATTATTTTAAATGTTTTTTTGGGGATTATTACCGGAGAATTCCAGAGTATATAATTCAGGGGGGGGGAACAGAGTCTTCTTAAAGGGGAAGTCTTGATCACCCAGTTCTATTTGTCCTAGTAAGGCAGGCATGTCCAAACTGCGGCCCTCCAGCTGTTGCAAAACTACAACTCCCAGCATGCCCTAATAGCTGTAAGCTTCCCAGGCATGCTGGGAGTTGTAGTTTTGCAACAGCTGGAGGGCCGCAGTTTGGACATGCCTAAGGCCTATGGATGCCATAAGGGGGTCTCCTGCTCTGAACTCCCCGCTACGTGCCTCTGCTGAACCAGATCCATCCATGTATTCTCTTGAAGGCCATTCATGTGAATTACCACTTGTCATTCTACTTTCCACCTGTAGTGGACGCTGCAGGGGAATTGAGCAGCCTGCAGTAGGGTTGAGCGAACTTATGTTTTAAGTTCGGCGTCTAAAGTTCGGGTTATCGAAGTATCCCATTATGGATTCCACTACCACGGACCATAACGGAATTTAGTATCCATAACGGGATTCTTTGATAACCTGAACCCAAACTTTAGATGCCGAACTTAAAAAACAAGTTTGCTCAACACTAGCCAGCAGCAAATTGCCTCCTCAAAGTCAGCTGTTTGTTTGGGGTCTCGGAAGCCGCACCACCCATTAAAAGGGTTGTTTGTGATGAACTTTTCCACTTTGGTGAACTTTTACTCGTGATAGAGGGGAATTTCCAGTCATCGTGTGGAGAACCCCCCACTAGTAAGCGTTGTGGGTAAGACTTAGCTCATGTCCTGCTTGAGCCATATTATCAATGTATTCTTAAAGGGGTTGTATAGGAAGGTCTATGGAGAAAAACCTCCCAAAATTTCCTCCATTGCAAATTCATGCTAAGAACCTATAACTCTGCCCTCCACCTCACCAGACATACTTCACCACCCTAATCTCTTCACTGCCCAACAGCCCCAAAAAACTCCTTGACGCTTTTCACTCCCTCCTCAGTCCTAAAGTGCAGGCACCTATCACAGACCTCTGTGCTGAAGATCTGGCCACCTACTTCACAGAAAAAAAAAAAAACAACCGGTATGAAATCGGTTCCCAGACACTAAATGTCATCAATCCCCTTCCCCGCATCTCCTCTGGCTCACTGTCCACGTCTGACTCGGTCATGGAGGAAGTCGTCTCCAGGCTCCTCTCGTCTCCTGGTCCTACCACATGCCCTTCTGACCCCATTCCCTCACACCTACTCCAGTCCCTCTCTACGGCTGTCGCCTAACAAAAATCTTCAACCTCTCTCTCTCTTCTGGTATCTTCTCCTCCTATTTCAAACACTCTATCGTTACTCCATTATTAAAAAATACCTTCTCTTGACCCGCACTACACAACTAATTACAGACAAGTCTCTAATCTTCCCTTCATCTCTAAGCTCCTGGAGCGTCTGGTCTATTCTCGCCTCATCCGCTATCTCTCTGCTCACTTTCCTTAATCCATTACAATCTGGTTTCTGCATTCTACAGAAACTGCCCTTCCCAAAGTGACCAATGACCTCCTGACCGTTAAAAGGTTTCTGTCACCAGATTTAACCCTATTAAGCTAGCAGACATTAGCGATGTGCTAATGTCAGTTAAACCTAAGTAGCCTATTCCTACTTTCCACCTCATCACCACGACGGCCACTAGGAGATTGACCCCTGACCTCTGTAGGGGCAGGCACAGAGAGAGGGTTTAAATCCCCCCCCTCCCACCACCACCAGTGTTTCCTGTCCCTACAGAGGACAGGGGCAGAGAGAGTCTCCCCTGTGGGAGATGAAGATGATGAAGCACCGTTACACCTTACCTGGTGTTCCCCCTGCCCTCCTGTGGTCCTAGTACTAATGCTGGGCAGGGGTGAAGGAGGGAGGCCTCGCTCCATTACGATATGTGAGCCTGCTCCCGGGCCGCAATCTCCCGCCGGGCCTCCCTGGCTGTAGCCGAGTGCGCGCCTAAGCGCTTCAGGTAAGCGGCAGACGTCACTTCCGGTGGACAGAGGAAGTGACATCTTTAAGGATGCGTCTCCCTGTTAAAACATCGGCACAGCACAAGGAAGTGCCGAACGATTTAGCGGTGTGTACGCTGTGTGTGCCGTCATGTTGACCGAGCCCGCTCTCCTGGAGACCCTTCCATGCCGCCTGCTGTAAGTTCCCCTGTGGGGAAGCGCTTATTGCCCTGTTAACTCTTTTTTAAGCACGGTAACAGGTTGCTTGTTTCCTCCTCCTCCACTTCTCTGGCTTGGGGCTTACATGCTCTGTATCCCCGTGTATGGTTCAGCATAGCTGATTAGGGTTATTCTTCCAGGTCCCTAAGGAGGCTCAGAAAAAAGTCAGGAAGCCGGCTAAGTGTGTGTCCTGTCTTAAACGTCTTCTGGATGACTACCGCAAGAGATTATGCAAAGACTGTATCTCTAGCGTTATTTGTGAAGAACAGCCTTCCTTTTTTGAAGAGTTGAGATCCATGATACACGAGGAAGTAAAATCCTCTTTATCCCAAATTTCCTCCTTACCCAGGGACCCGCCTCCACCTAAAAAACGGTGGGAGCCAACTTTTTCTTTATCAGACTCGGAGGAGATAGCAGGAAGTGCTTTATCCTCCAGAGCCTGGGAGGACGAGGAGGCATCCTCTGATATTGAGACTCCAGAATCAGACAGGAGATTTTGTTTTTCCCTGGACGAAATGCCAGATCTACTAAGGGCAGTCCGGGCCACTATGGGTGTAGAAGAAGCTCCAAAAGCCCACTCCGTACAGGATGAGATGTTCGGGAGACTCCGGGTTAAAAAAAACTGAGTTTTCCCGATCAACGAAAACATTCGAGATATGGTGCTTGATGAATGGTCCAATCCAGAAAAGCGCTTGGGGGTGTCCAAGTCCTTCAGGAATAGTCTATTGTTCGACCCTAATGAAGGCAAAATATTCAATGAAACACCAAAAATTGATGTTCAGGTGGCAAAAGTCAATAAAAAGACTGCCTTGCCCTTCGAGGACGCCTCCCAGTTACGCAACCCCATGGATAGGAAGGCGGATAGTCTCTTGAAAAAAAATCTTAGGAAGCCGCCATGTTTAACTTGAAAGCGAATATTGCTGCCACCTCGGTGGCAAGGTCCATGGGGCTGTGGCTAAATGAATTGGAGTCTCACATTAGGGACAACACCTCTAGGGAAGAAATCCTAAGGTCCCTTCCTTTACTGAAGTCCGCCACGGCATTCATGGCAGATGCTTCGGCAGAATCGGTCAGATTTGCTGCTAAAGATGCCGGCCTTTCCAACGCGGCCCGCCGGGCTCTGTGGATGAAGAGCTGTTCAGGAGACAACACTTCAAAAATGAAGTTTAGCTCCATTCCGTTCTCAGGAGAATATGTCTTCGGCCCTGTCCTGGACCGTATCTTAGAGAAGGCTGCGGACAAGAAAAAGGGCTTCCCGGAGGAAAGGCCCTATAAAAGGAAATATCCTTTTCATGCCCCCGCCAGCCAGAACAAATCTTATAGAGATAAAGGAAAGTCATAACGATGGAGCTATCCGAAAGGCGGCAAGGGTAGAAGTGCCCCTTCCTCCTCTCAAAACAAATCCTCATATAAACAATGACGCCAGAGTCGGGGGGAGATTAAAGAATTTTCTGTCTCCTTGGGAGTCCATTACCCCGAACCCTTGGGTCCGGGACATCATAAAATTCGGATACCGCTTCATTGTTACCAACCCGAGCTCCTCCAACGTACGCAAGAAGATTCTGCAGGGAATTCAGAGCCTTCTGGAAATGGAGGTGATAGTACAGGTTCCATCAACACAGCTAGGACAGGGGTTCTACTCGAACCTCTTCCTGGTAGAAAAGAAAGAAGGCTCATTCCGGACTATCATAAATCTAAAGGCCCTGAACAGGTTCATAATATACCGAAAATTCAGGATGGAATCCCTAAAATCCCTGTTTCCTTTAATAGGGAAGGATGCTCTGATGTGTTCAGTAGATCTACAGGATGCTTACTACCACGTCCCAATCCATCCAGATTCTCAAATAAGATTTGCCATCCAAGACCACAGGGGGGTAGCCTTTCACTTCCAGTTTACGGCCCTTCCCTTTGGGATATCATCTGTACCCAGAGTCTTCACGACACTGGTGGTCGAAATGGTGGCTTTCCTGAGGAGCAAGGGACTGGTGATTATACCTCCTGATTGGGAATTCAGAGAGCTAACTCAGAGCAGACTTACTAACCTTCCTGTCTCTCATCCAAGATCTAGGGTGGTTGGTGAACCAGAAGAAACCGAGTCTTCTACCCTCCAGCACAATCCAGTTTTTAGGTGTCGTCCTGGATTCCCGGGTTCAACATATCTTTCTTCCACCAGACAAGGTAAGAAACCTCCAGTTGAAAGTCTGACTGTTTCAGAACAGGAGGTCTTGTCCCATAAGGGAGGCCATGAGTCTTCTGGGTCTCGTCCTGCATTCCGTCAGTCCCATGGAGCCAATCCCACTTTCGATCTCTCCAGACATGGATTCTCAGGCAGCAGTCTTCTCTGGATCACAAGGTGCTAATCCCTCCAGCAGTGAAGGACTCCCTAGACTGGTGGAAGAGCACAAAGAACCTGTCCTTAGGAGTTCCCTGGGTGAAGACTCCCTACATACAAGTGATTACAGATGCAAGCGAAAAAGGATGGGGAGCGAAAGTGGGAGATCACTTCTTTCAGGGCTCCTGGATGTCAATAACCCGCTCCCAATCTTCCAATTTCAGAGAACTGAAAGCGGTTTAGAAGGCTCTGAAAGCCGCAGAGTACCTACTCGAGGGCCGGCATGTAAAAGTTCTTTCCGACAATACTACGAAGGTAACATACCTCTCTCACCAAGGAGGGACAAGATCGGAGAAGCCGATGTCCGTGGCAAGGAAGATCTTCAATTGGGCGGAATCCCATGTAGGATCCATCTCCGCGATTTACTTGAAAGGAGTCCTGAATGTGGAAGCGGACTATCTCAGTCGCCAGTTAATAGACCACACCGAATGTCTCTAAACCAGGACGTGTTTCAGATACTAGTAGAAAGATGGGGCACCCCACAAGTGGATCTCTTCGTCTCCAAAAAGAAAACAAAGGTACCAACGTTCTGTTCCTTGAACCCACGGGACAAGCCTTGGGCGCTGGACGCGCTCACGATACATTGGGACTGGGATCTCTGTTACGCCTTCCCACCCGTGCCTCTACTTTCCAGGATAATTCATAAGCTCAACCGAGAGGATACAATTCTAATACTAATAGCCCCTTATTGGCCGAAGAGGAGCTGGTTCCCTTCCTTAAAAAAACTGTCAGTAGAGGACCCATGGCCTCTTCCTTCCAGGAGGGACCTGCTTCATCAAGGGCCAATCTTACACCCAAACCCGAGTTTCCTCAAGTTATCTGCTTGGATCCTGAGGCCCAGAGGTTAAAATCACAGGGTCTTTCCGATCAAGTAATATCTACCCTGAAAGCAAGTAGAAAGAAGGTTACCGTCTCGATCTATCTGAAGATTTGGAAGAGGTTCTGTTCCTAGATTGGTAACCCTGCCCCAAACTTAGAGCCGCCTAATTTTCAGAAGATCCTGGACTTCCTCCAGCAGGGTATTGAATTAGGTCTTAGACCCTCCTCCTTGAAGGTACAAGTCTCGGCCCTAGCTTGTTTCTTTGATCAGGATCTAGCCAATCACCGCTGGATCAGAAGATTTAGGAAAGCAAATACTGCCATGAAGACCAAGGAACTCTCCAAACAAGTAAGGGACAATGTTGTGGAGAAGTATGTGTCAGTGTTAGGTTATAAAAAAATATCCAAATCTTTGATGATCCCTAGGAGCCCCATCAAATCTGTCATAACCAAATGGAAAGAACATGGCACAACAGCAAACCTGCCAAGAGACAGCCACCCAGCAAAACTCACGGACCGGGCAAGGAGGGCATTAATCAGAGAGGCAGCACAGAGACCTAAGGTAACCGTGGAGGAGCTGCAGAGTTCCACAGCAGAGACTGGAGTATCTGTACATAGGATGACAATAAGCCATAGGCTCCATAGAGTTGGGCTTTATGGCAGAGTGGCCAGAAGAAAGCCATTCCTTTCAGCTAAAAGCAATAAGGCGCGTTGTGAGTTTGTGAAAAGGCACGTGGGAGACTCACAAATGTATGGCGGAAGGTGCTCTGGTCTGATGAGACTAAAATTTAACGTTTCGGACATCAAAGAAAACGCTATGTCTGGCGCAAACCCAACACATCCCATCACCCAAAGAACACCATCCCCACAGTGAGACATGGTGGTGGCAGCATCATGCTGGGGGGATGGGAAACTGGTCAGAGTGGAGGGAAAGATGGATGGTGCTAAATACAGGGATATTCCTGAGCAAAACCTGGACCACTCTGTGTGTGATCTGAGGCTAGGACGTAGGTTCAACTTCCAGCAGGACAATGACCCAAACACACGGCTAAAGCAACACTTGAGTGGTTTAAGGGGAAACATGTACATGTGTTGGAATGGCCGAGTCACAGCCCAGATCTCAATCCAATAGAAAATCTGTGGTCAGACTTAAAGATTGCTGTTCACAAGCGCAACCATCCAACCTGAAGGAGCTGGAGCAGTTCTACAAGGAGGAATGGGCTAAAATCCCAGCGGTAAGATGTGGCGACTGCTCATAGAGACTTAACCAAAGCGACTTGGAGCTGTGATTGCTGCAAAAGGAGGCTCTACAAAGTACTGACTTTAGGGGGGTGAATAGTTATTTGCACATTGACTTTTTCTGTTATTTTGTCCTATTTGTTGTTTGCTTCACAATAAAAAAACAAACATCTTCAAAGTTGTGGGCATGTTCTGTAAATTACATGATGCAAATCCTCAAACAATCCATGTTAATTCCAGGTTAGGAGGCACCAAAACGAAAAAAGTCAAGGGGGGTGGGGGGAATACTTTTGCAAGGCACCGTACATCTCTGATGGAACCCTGGGTGTTACTCCACTCTCTCATTTCCCCCTCAGTAGAAGGAGCCAATGGTGTCAAATATCACATAACTGAAAGATCAGACTACACTGAGGGCTTGTTTGTAGTCTGTAACCATGGAGACACATAGATCCATCTGTATCAGAGCTGTCCTTAATTTTTATTGTAGTGGAGCAGGAAATAACATTTTGCAATGTATTACTCCACTCTTTCTCCCCCCTCTTCTTGCTAATAGACTATAGAAGGAGGAGATGGAATCAAATATCACATACCTGCAGGATCAGACTACACCAGGGACTTGTTTGTAGTCTGTAACCATGGAGACACATCTAACTAGGAGCTGTCCTTCATTTTTATTGTAGCAGAGCAGTACAGAAAATGGTTGCAATGCTTCACTTCACTTCCTCTTCCCCCTCTTTTTGCTAATGGACTATAGAAGGAGGAGATGGAGTCAAATATCACATAACTGAAAGATCAGACTACACAGAGGGCTTGTTTGTAGTCTGTAACCATGGAGACACATAGGTCTGCATAGGAAATGTGATTAATCTTTATTGCTTTGGAGTAGGGATGAGCGAATCGACTTCGGATGAAACATCGGAAGTCGATTTGAATAAAACTTTGTTTCAATTACCACTTGGAACTGAACCCCGAGTTCGGGAAATGTTTTTTACAGTATAAATCAATTTCTGAAGTTATTATAAGTAATAAGTTTGGCTCATCGGAGCCAATACACTCTAATACTGTACGGAGCGCTCGCTCCATACAGTATTGAAACAAAGATTTATGCAAATCGACTTCGGATGTTTCACCCGAAGTCGATTCGCTCATCCCTACTTCGGAGCAGTGAAGAGAATCTTTGCAAAAGTATACATACCCTTCAAAATCACTGTAGTCAGCCTTGCATTTGCTATTCTTGAGATTACGTTACGTGACTACTTTGCTATTTTAGGCTTTCGATACTGGGTTCGCCTCATTAAAATAAGTACCCTTGCATTAGTTTTTATGCGTGCCAATTACACTGTTTACCGTTTTTACGGTGTCGGTGGGATTTATGCAGCATTGCCTTTTTTCCCTGCTAATTTCATAGCCATTGATTCTAAGCGGAGACTAATTCCATTGATGAATTACCCAGAAGACGCCGTAAAGTAGTTACATTTATCTTCAGATCTTCGTCCCTCGAAATTTCATAGAACGCACATTATCGGAAATGTGCCTAAACGCAGAAGTTTTTTTTTTTCTTCTCCTCCTCTGGAGAATGTCTTTATAAACTCTTATAATTCACGGTAAATGTTCCTTTTGTATTTTTGGCAGTCCTCGAGTTATTTTTTTTTCTACAGCCGCCATAAATCTATATGATTACATTGTTCCGTGCGCAGAACCGTAGATTGGGAGTTTATAATTCAATGTGTCTTTATTGCTCTCTACATAACCTTTCTCAATATCCTTCCTCTAAGAAAAAAAAGCCAGTGCTTCACTCTGCGTAGAAAAGTTCCTCTATCACGTCGACGACTAACCATTTTTAGGCAGCGTTGCAATTTTTAACCCATTAATCTTAAAGGGCATTGCCAGCAGTTTTGTCCCTATGACACTGGCTGACCTGTTCCATGTGCGCTTGGCAGCTGAAGGCATCTGTGTTGGTCCCATGTTCATATGTGTCCGCATTGCTGAGAAAAATGATGTTTTACTGTATGCAAATGAGCCTCTAGGAGCATCAGGGCCAGGATTAGGTAACATGGCTGCTTTCCTTCAAAAACAGCGCCACACCTGTCCATAGGTTGTGCATGGTATTGCAGCTCAGCTCCATTCATTTCACCTAAGCTGAGTTACAATACCATGATCAACCTTTGGGCAGGTGTGGCGCTGTTTTTTGAAGGGATACAGCGGGGAAAGTGGTAGCTTGAGGACCAAGGGTTGCTCTGGGTCCGGCCTCCACCAAGAGCTCTCCCCATAGAGGTGAATGGGAGCGCACTGCGCACGTGCTGCCACTGCTCTCATTCACTTCTATGGACCCAACAGAAACAGCCGAGCCAGCGCTCAGTTTTTTTCGGCTGCTCCATAGAAATGAATGGAGGGCGGCTGCACATGCGCTGTGCGCCCACCGTAACTTTCGGAGCTCTGTTCTCAGTGTAGATATCCTAGTGATATGCCCTCATTGTCTAAGATGGGACAACCCCTTTAAAGGGGTTGTCCGAGTTATGAAAAAATTTTCCTCATTTCCCTGGTTCTCTTCTGGCCCTTTGTTTACCTGCAATAAAAACAGTCTCTGCCCCTCCCCCTGCTCTGCAAAGGGAGTGGATACAAGAGCTGCCCTGAGTGACCTGTCTGCCTGCTGGGAGACTCAGCAGCATGTTGTATGTGTAGGACTACAAGTCCCAGCTGTACAATGACACTGCTGATACACACATGATCTTCCCCCTACCTGTTCTTGTGCAGAACTCCTCTAGTCTGTCAGCTCCTGTGCCCAGCATTTGTCTCCTCTCTGCCTGCAGCTACTCAGTAAGGCTAGGGCTACACGACGACATGAGTCGCGCGACAATAAGTCGTGGGACACATAGGGCACAACTACACTGCAACATGTATCGTGCGACAATTTTTATAATGATAGTCTATGGTGTCGCACTGCGACGCGACAGTCGCAGAAAAATCCATCTTGGATGGTTTTTTTTGCGACTGTCCTGTCGCAGTCCCAGCATGTCGCATGTCGACACCATAGACTATCATTATAAAAATCGTTGCGCGACACATGTTGCTTTATAGTTGTGCCCTATGTGTCAATGACATTGGTGCGACAAAATGTAATCGTGTAGCCCTGGCCTATAGCCTTCAGCCCTGAGTCTGTGCTCCTGAAGGGGTTAATTCCTCCAGTGGGAGGGAGATACAGGGCAGACAGCAGCAGCTCAGCCAGTGCAGGGGGGCGTGGCCAGCACAGTGACCTCTGGTGTACAGACACAGATCTGCTCTCTCAGGCTTGTGCACCAAACATCATCAGAGCAGGGAGAGAAGCTGACATCACAGGTCATGTGACCCTCAGTGAAATCTGAGAAAGAAGCCACTGCAGATGATGTAAGTGCATGGTAAAGCCTTTACATTTGATTAGTTAGAAACATGCAAAGAACAAAAAAACTAACTCGGACAACTACTTTAAGGATGCAGCTCTTTTGGGCCTTGAGGACCCAGCAATTTTTTAAATCTCTGCATGTTTTATAATGACATCATTTTGGGGTACATACCCGTATAACGTATTGAAAAAACTTTTTTTTTTTTTCAACATTGGGACAATAAAAACAATTTTTAAAATAAAAGTCATTGTGTTGCCATATGCTGAGTGAGAGCCATAACTTTTTTTATTTTATAATGGGGTTATTACAGTTGTGGCAATAGATTTGTGACCTTTTTTTTCTTTCGGTCCCATTAGAAGACTTGATTATGTGCTCATCTGATCGTTTACATCAAAGGGGTTGTCCCATGAAAATATTCTACACCTGAATCCTAATACTTTTGTAATTGCATGTAATAAAAATTACAGTTATTCAATAAAATGTATCTGTACAGCGCCACCTGCTGTTTGCCCTTTTTCTAACATTTCTGTCCTGCTTCCTGAGACGGAAGCACATGTTCAGTTCCATCCTGCCACCAGCTGCAGCAGACAGGACACACCCCCTCTAGAAAGGACACACACACACACACACCCCACCTGAGCTGCCAGCCTGAAATAAATCTAGCAGAGCAATTGGAGCAATGAATGGGGAGATCTCTGGATCCATGTGAGGTACAGGGCTGGTCCTAGCTTTGTTAGAAAGGTATTGTCATGTACCTTTCATTTTTTTACATTAATTGTAGGATAACGCCTTTTAACGTCATGGAAAAATCGGCCACGTAAAGACCCCCCCATGTTATCCTATGGGGTTGAAAAGGGTCAATCCCTGCCGCGTGTTTCACTGCGGAATACCATTTCTGCTGCATAGGGCTATGTTCATCACACTTGGCATGGCAACCCATTGGCACCCTATGATCGTGTTGCAGGGGCACCAGTGGGGTGACAGAGGAAGTCCCATCCCTCAGTTTGACTAGTTAGCGTCAGCATTCACTATTGACCACAGCAGAGGGGTAAAATGACCAAAATACAAGTCCTCTCCTATTCTAGAAATTGTAGAGGAGTGTCGAGCTTAAAGGGTTTCTACCACTTCGGTTTCACATATTTAGCTGTCAGACACTAGCGCTCCGCTAGTGTCTGCTCTGCCCAACCATCCTAATATAATTGCTTTTGGGGCAGCCGTTTTGCTAAAAAAAGAACTTTTATTAATATGCTAATGAGCCTCTAGGTGCTATGGGGGCGTCATTAGCACCTAGAGGCTCCGTCTACCTTCAGAAACTGCCGCCGCCCAGCGCGTCCCTCCAGCCCGCCCATCTCCTCCTGAATGCGATGTTTGCGATCCTCCTTGTGAGCGTATGTATTCTGCGCATGCGCAGTGAATTTCTGACCGCTTCCTTGCTCAGACATCTCCACTGCGCCTGCGCGATGACGCCATAGTGCTCCGAGGAACAGGCGCAGTGGAGATGTCTGAGCAGGGAAGCTGTCAGACATTCACTGCGCATGCGCAGAATACATACGCTCACAAGGAGGATCGCAAACATCGCATTCAGGAGGAGATGGGCGGGCTGGAGGGACGCGCTGGGCGGCGGCAGTTTCTGAAGGTAGACGGAGCCTCTAGGTGCTAATGACGCCCCCATAGCACCTAGAGGCTCATTAGCATATTAATAAAAGTTCTTTTTTTAGCAAAACGGCTGCCCCAAAAGCAATTATATTAGGATGGTTGGGCAGAGCAGACACTAGCGGAGCGCTAGTGTCTGACAGCTAAATATGTGAAACCGAAGTGGTAGAAACCCTTTAATACAGTCATGTGAAAAAATTAGGACACCCTTTGAAAGCATGTGGTTTTTTGTAACATTTTTAATAAAAGGTTATTTCATCTCCGTTTCAACAATACAGAGAGATTAAAGTAATCCGACTAAACAAAGAAAACTGAAGAAAAGTCTTTTCAAGATCTTCTGTAAATGTCATTCTACAAAAATGCCTATTCTAACTGAGGAAAAAGATAGGACACCCTTGCCCCTAATAGCGAGTGTTACCTCCTTTGGCTGAAATAACTGCAGTGAGACGGTTCTTGTAGCCATCTACCAGTCTTCGACATCGGTCTGAGGAAATTTTACCCCACTCCTCAATGCAGAACTTTTTCAGCTGTGAGATGTTTGAGGGGTTTCTTGCACGTACAGCCCTTTTCAAGTCACCCCACAGCATCTCAATGGGATTCAAATCTGGACTTTGACTTGGCCATTCCAGGACTCTCCATTTCTTCTTTTTCAGCCAATCTTTGGTTGATTTACTAGTATGTTTTGGGTCATTGTCATGTTGCATGGTCCAGTTCCGCTTCAGCTTTAATTTTCTAACTGATGGTCTCACATGTTCTTCAAGCACCTTCTGATACACAGTAGAATTCATCGTGGATTCTATGATGGTGAGCTGACCAGGTCCTGCTGCAGCAAAGCAGCCCCAAACCATGACACTTCCACCTCCATGCTTCACAGTTGGTATGAGGTTCTTTTCTTGGAATTCTGTGTTTGGTTTACGCCAAACATGTCCTCTGCTGTTGTGTCCAAATAATTCAATTTTGGACTCATCTGTCCAAAGAACATTATTCCAGAAGTCCTGGTCTTTGTCAACTTTATCTCTGGCAAATGTCAGTCTGGCCTCGATGTTTCTCTTGGAAAGCAAAGGTTTCCTCCTTGCACACCTCCCATGCAAGTTAAACTTGTACAGTCTCTTTCTGATTGTAGAGGCATGTACTTCTACATCAACAGTAGCCAGAGCCTGCTGTAGTTCTCGAGATGACACTTTAGGGTTTTTGGAGACCTCTTTTAGCATCTTGCGGTCTGCTCTTGGGGTGAACTTGCTGGGGCGACCATCCTGGGCATGTTGGCAGTTGTTTTGAAAGCCCTCCACTTGTAGACTATCTTCCGGACAGTGGAATGGCTGATTTCAAAATCTTTTGAGATCTTTTTAAATCCCTTCCCAGACTCATAGGCTGCTACAATCTTTTTTCTGAAGTCCTCTGACAGCTCTTTTGCTCTCACCATGGTGCTCACTCTCACTTCAACAGTCAGGAGCACACCAAACTAAATGTCTGAGGTTTAAATAGGGCAAGCCTCATTCAACATGCAGAGTAACGATCTACTAATTATGTGCACCTGGTGTGATATACCTGTGTGAGATCTGAGCCAATTTAAGAGGGAATACATGTGAGGGTGTCCTATCTTTTTCCTCAGTTAGAATAGGCATTTTTGTAGAATGACATTTACAGAAGATCTTGAAAAGACTTTTCTTCAGTTTTCTTTGTTTAGTCGGATTACTTTAATCTCTCTGTATTGTTGAAACGGAGATGAAATAACCTTTTATTAAAAATGTTACAAAAAACCACATGCTTTCAAAGGGTGTCCTAATTTTTTCACATAACTGTATATAGCTGAGACCCCTGCCACGCACAGTATCGGGGACCACACCTAGTTGCCACCTTTTCCACACAAAAAAAAAATACCAGCCTGTTTTAGGGCATGTGCTGGGATGATGCAGTTTATTTTTTTGGGCTGATCTTTTGCAGAATTCACAATAAAAATTGCCACAAAGCCAGGTGTGTGAAGCTGCAATACCAGGTACAGCCACTACACCATGCATGGCGCTGTGCTTGATATACTGCATTTCATGGTTGATTGGAGGAGGGGTGGTGCTGAAAGTTGAATGAACCCCCACCAATCTGCTATTCATGACCCATTCTGAGGATAGGTCATCAATATTGAAGCCACAGAAAACCCCTTTAAATTCTGAGATCCTCCGGTGCAGTCTTATTCTGGATTAAAGGGGAATTCCATTTGCAACAATATTTTACTATTTAAAGCCACTTAGGCTAGTTTCACACTAGCGGTGTTGTATTCCGCCAGGCAGTTCCGTTGACGGAACTGTCTTCCAGATCCGGAAATCCGTATGCAAACGGATATCATTTTGTTTCCAGGTCCGGCTGACAAATGCTTTTAAAAAAGAACGGATCCGTCTCTCCGCTGTCATGCGGAAAAACGGATCCGGTATTTTTTTTTTCTTCACATTTTTAGAGGTCTTCGCAAGCGCAGACGGGAAAACCGGATCAGTCAATGCGGCAATTTCCTGAACACTTGGTACCGGATCCGGCATTATTACATTTCAATGGAAATGAATGGCAAGTGTTCCGGAGTTTTGGCCGGAGAAAATACTGCAGCATGCTGCGGTATTTTCTCCGATCAAATACTGTACAAGGGACGGAACTGAAGACATCCTGATGCGTACTGAACGGATTGCTTTCCCTTCAGAATGCATTGGATAAAACGGAAGCGTTTTTTTTTTTCATATATTGAGCCCCTAGGACGGAACTCAATACCGGAAAACTTTAACACTAGTGTGAAGGTACCGTTAGAAAGTTGAGTCACTTTGCAAATACTTTGCTGTATTGTTTTTGTACTGATTTTGATGTATTCCTGTATTTATTTATTTTTTATTCATGTGCAGAGCTGCTTCCAGAATCCTACTGGTTGCCATTAGAAACAGACAGCAGTTCAGCTCCGCCCTCTGTCAGACATGTGACCTAAGAGCTTCGCTCTATGTTAAAGTGGTTGTCTGAGGGCAGATAATATCCTATAGATAAGGGGTAGAAAGGTGGGGAAAAAACAGCTTCACCGATCCGCTGCCGTCCTGGCACTTCCCGTGTCCCCGCTGGCCCCAGCCATGACCTGCTTGTCTCTGTGGAGCTGGAGCCATGTGGACTCGGGAAGCAGCAGAGTGGCAGTGGACGCGATATCACTGGGCCGCCAGGAGGTGTTGTCATGGGGATACAGCCAAATCTTCAGTGACAAATATGACAGACGATTGTACCTGCCGCCATTTTTTTATATGACTAATTATTGTTTTCCTATTTGCAGCTTGCAGCTTCTACACCGGGAAGTCCTGTGAAGAATGCCTGAAAAATGTTTCTGTAAGTTTACCCTCAATTTTCTGTATAAAAAATTTAAATATGTGTTGTCCGACAGTCTGGAATCACATGGTCCGAGAGTGGACAGTGTTGACTACTTGCCAATTCTCTGTCACCATATGGCGACACACAGTGTGCCCACTCCACTTGCCACCATATTAGATTGTCCCATTTGATCGGTCGCCATATTATACAAAATTTCCCCTGCATAGGCTTAAAGGGGTTGTCCGGGATTGGGGACTTAGGTTTAATTGTTTAACAAGGACATAAATATCTTCTACATGACTGTCCTACCTTCCCCATACTTTTCTGATGCCCCGTATTCATTAGACAAATTCTCAGCCGGAAGTGAGTCTTTTCTCACATTCAATGACGTACCGGGTCCCTTCTGCAGAGCGAAGCTGCTTCTTCCGCTTCGCAGGGAGCCCGGTGACGTCACCATCAGCCGCAGGCATTATGCAGAGCACTCGGCAACAGATTGCGCTAAGCCACGGCCCTCCGGTCCAGTGACGTCACCGGGCAGGGCGTGTTCACAATAGAGGCAAGGGAACTATGCTAATTAGCATAGTAAACGCCTCCAATGCAGGCAAATGGGGCGGCAGGCTGGAGATAGAAGCAATACTCTGAGGACTGAGCCAGGAGGAGCTTGGGGGCGTTACTAAGGGGGGGGGGGGAAGAAAAATGTGCAGCAGGAGGCTGAATATGATTCAAGGGGGGCGGATGCATGGAGGACATGGCGATGTGCTGCAGGAGGCGGAATAACAATGATGGGGCGGAGTCACGGCAGAGAGGAGAGTTGTCTGAATGCACGTGATGCCGCGCTGCACTGGGACCCACAGTGCAGCGCGGCAGGAAGTTAGACTAAAATAAACAGAGATGTAAACAGCGCGTGGGGGACTGTTGGAGCCGTTTAGAAATGGCGAAAATACCTTAAAACATATGGGGGGACCTAGAATCACCTGTTGACAGTGAGTACACTTAAAAAAATAAATAATATATTGATCCCGGACAACCCCTTTAAACTCAGAAGAGAACTTTCTGGCTTCCTGCAGCCTCCACTAGAGGGAGCTCAGGAGCTTTCTGCATACTGCTTTATTATTAGGGAGCTCCCTCTAGTGGTGGCTGCAGGCAGCCATGTTTTTGTCATTCAGACTTCGGTAATATGTAAGAATTTTGCACCTATTTCGATTTTAAACTTTCTAATATTTCTAATATGACCTAAAATGACTTGTCATTTTTTTTCTGTTTAATATTAATATGAAATCGAATTAACTAATTAATCACAATAGCGTTTACGTACTAACTCAATGTGTATCTTTTTACTGCCTAAATAAAGTACGCTAAAATTATTTTTATTAAATTAATTATTAAAATTGTCTGCAACAAGTTAGGCTTGGTAGGGTGAGAGGGGATATCTCAGACTGATGATGCTGATCCCTACAATCCTCCCTACCCGAATAATATTAATATGAACCATACAGATATAGCAGAGCCAAAAGCGTTACTTTGTGCCTTTTTATTGTGTAACTCTGTAGTCCTATCGTTGTGCACCGAGTGTTAATTGACCAACTCCTGCTCTGCTACATCTGCAAAAAAAAAAGTGTCGCCTGCAGTGAAAATGAACTGGAATTGCGCTCATTAATGCCTTTGTGTTGATCCCCGCAGTGCCTGTGGTGTCTGACAAATAGCACATGTCTGGAGTACCCTGTCAGATCCATCCTGCCCCCCTCCTCCCTCTGCGCCATGTCAGCCGCCAGATGGGGGGCTTGTTGGAGTAAGTATACCGCTCCGCACGGAGGCACTTGTGTAAGTTTACGGGGCGGCGTGTCATTATTGTGACAATACACGGATTTCACGGGATTTAACAGCTAAACATATCAGACAAGATCCAGTCCCCGGGGGGGGAGGGGGGGGGCTACAAATTTGCCAGGTTTGGGGGAGTGGGGGAGGGACAACTGTTAATGCAAATTTAAATATATTAATATGCAAATTGGTCAAATGATTATTCAAAATGCGCCTGCTGAATAGAAATGATGACTTATGCATATGCATGAGTTTAGGGAACAGCCGAGTTGCGTAGTTTATTACCGGTGGTCAGTAACGGACAAGGTCGTTCTGATTCCCGGCCGCTGATTGGGTAAAGGGACATCCCCTATAAATTTATATTATTATAGTGTTTTTATTTATTTTTTATGTAATTAACTCCATGCAGTGCAGTATAATAGTATACATTGCTTTTCTGTTCATCCTGAGCTTCTGGGTTCACAAATAGAATGCCGGAACTACAGTGAAGACTGATATGCAGGAAGAAAAGAGGCAGCTGGGTTGATGAGAGAAACAATCTGGCGTGGACCTTTTTGGTGTTTTTTTTGTACTGGGGACGGCTTTTCAATGGGGGATAAGTGGCCGCCACACATTTCCAGTTGCTTCTCTCCAAATCCAAACTGTCCAACCAAAATCCTACCATCAGAGCCATAACTGCGCCCCCTGCAGGCTACGTTAGTGCTGCAAAGACCAGGGTTATTGGAGGAATAGCACTTCAAGCAGTTTTAGCAATGCCCTTTGTTCTCGCACATTGGCGCGCAGTTCTGGGGAAATGAATGAGTCCTTGCCACTAGATGGAGCCAGCGCTTGCCTAGTTCACAGCTCATCTTGTTGGCAGGGCTCAGGTAGAGGAATTAGCATTTTCTTTTAGCTAAAGCTTTAAATTGAACTGGGACACCTATCAGTGGTGAGAATAGAGACTGCAGAAACCGGAAGAACCACCAGGTGGCGCCCACACACCGCATGTGTTTTACACGGCTGGCAGAGGGAGGATTTCTTGTCTTGGATGCGGCTAATTCCTGCAAGAGGAAAATATTCACCTCCTGCCTGTTCGGGACTAGATGTCACACTGCGTAAGGGTAGGAATACACTAAATCGTCCCTAAGCATGCATGGATGTGTCCACGGTGAGGCCTGCGTACTGTAAGGCCCATCCACACAATGCACAAATTAAAGTGGATCTTTCTGACTCCCTCTATAAATAGGGATTCCTTCCACCCCTGGAAAATGTTTCCTAGTGGCCCACTAGTCTGCACCATATTCTGTGTGAATTTTTCTTTTTTCTACTTTTCTGTACGCCAAGCATCTCTATGCATTCCCTGTGGTCTGTTAGCTTTGGGCTATGGCTCCACAATGATGCAAAGTTGCCCACAAGTCACAGTGAAATTGCAGAAAAAGCGCAACTCACATGAACATATGATGAAAAAAAAAGTTGCAGGACACTTTGGTTTACAAGACGACTTGCAGTTGGAGTAATGCAAATTTACAGTGAATTAACTTGTGTCACCCCAACCTTAAATAGGGGTCGTCCGACTGTTTAATTAGGTCATCAGTATCTGATCAGCGGGGGTCCGACTCCCAGCACCCCTGCTAATCGGCTCCTTCAAGAGAGACCATGCGTGCCACGGCGCGCCTCTTCCTAGGCCAGTGATGTCACGCACATCGGTCACATGGCCTAGGCCTAGGCACTGCTCAGCCCCATTCAAGTGAGTGGAACTGAGCTGCAATACCAAACACAGCCACTGTCCAGTGGATGGTGCTGTGCTTGGTAAGCTGCGAGGAGGCCTCTGCTCTTCCTCAAACAGCAGATCAGCCGGGGGTCGTGGGTGTCAGACCCCACTGATCAGATATTGATGACTTTTATCCTTTAGGTGGGCTGTTCTTGTCTTTAAATGGGTTGTCTGAGGGTTTAAAGCGGATGACCTATCAATTCAGTCTTCCATAGACTGATGAAGAGACACTGCACCTTCACTCACAGGAAGAGTGGCATCATACACCCCCAGTCTTGGGATGAGGGTGTTCTATTCAATCAAGGATTAGAAAAATATGGCTGCTTTCTTTCAGTGACAGCGCCACCTCTGTGCCCAGGATGTGTGTGGTATTGCAGCTCTGCCCAATTGAAGTGAATGAGGCTGAGCTGTCGTCATACCTTACGCACCCCGTGGACACACATGGAGCTGTTTTTGGAAGAAAGCAGCCATGTTTTTCTAATCCTTTAACTTTCAGGACCCCATAAAATAGAAAGGAAGCGACACCAGCGATCACATCGCCGAAATAAAGGAAACCATATCGGCTTTTAAAAACAGTTCGCACTATCCCCGGCCTAAATCCGCAGAAGCAGCTAGCGTTGCTTGAAAGTCGTGGAAGCGAATCCTCATTATGCCCTTGAACAAATCGATTTTTTTTTATTGCGCTAATGAATTCTACTAAAGAAGGCTGAATACCTGAAATGATGGGCAGGGAATAATAGACAGATGCAACCCCCCCATGGGCTTAACTGTAACGCATTGGCATTTGCAGCCATTATAATATATGCAAACTATCCCGTTAAATATCTCCGCAGCTTTCAGCTCTATTAGCATAAATGTCTGCTAATAATGCAAATTGACGCCGAGGCAGTGACGGATCCGTGCTGCGGAGCAGACGAGTACAGTTAAACCACCAAAACAAATAAACCCATTTGCATGAAATTATGAAAAGAAAAAAAAAAAAGAAAATATCCGGTTGGAAAGAATATTGCAATTTATGTCTAAAATTGACGTTATTATTCTGGGAGCTGCAATTCATCTATTTGCGCACTAGGTGGCGCCGACCACTCGGCACCGTCCAGGCTATAGTGACAGCAGGAGGGGGGTTTCATTTTGCTGACAGCGGCAGAAGACGCCTGATATTTGACATCATTAGGATTCTTCCTGTATAAATGTTATCGAGCGCTGGCATTCGGCAATTAGGGTTAAATTATGCTCTTAATACTCTAGGCTGCGGGATTCAAAGGCAAGTCTAATGGAAGCCGAATGTGCTCTGCGTTCCCCGGTAGGTGCTGCGCTCGTTTTGACAGAGCCCATCGCGTTTTGCTAATTGCGAACGCTCCTTTCCCTCTTTGTTATTAATGGCCAAATTACCGTCGGGCGGGATGTGGAGCTGCCCCTTTAATGCCATGACCCCAATCTGTGAGTGCGTAGACAGTCCATTAGATCGTAGTACATCAAGGCGCGCAACTTTCCTCGCAGCGCTGACTACAAATCTGTGTCTGGGCTTTAACAAGATGTCATCACGGAGCTTAAATCAGCCCCTGGAGTCGAGGAGGAAGGTAATGAGATGGTGCCCAGAGGAGTTCGGAGGGGGGGCTTAGAGACCATTATTGGGGATATATTGTATTACAGGCCGGAATAATGGCAGTGACTTCAGTATGAACTGAACCCCGGCCGGGTGCTGTGAAGCCTGGCATCAAGACGGAGTAGGACTTCTTCAGGAATATTCCTGCACAGTATGATACTTAATACCATCAGAGCAGTGATGGCAGTCACCACAAAACCAGAAAATGTGCACCTCGAGAAGTCTGCAGTGTCTCCGATCCTCTCTTCACCCAGACAGAATCTCAGCTTCCTGTTGCCACCACTAGGGGGCCCTAACTGTATGCAGTGGCTGACTAATTTAAAGGGGCTCTCTTGTCAGGACATCCTTTGTCCGTACGCCCTATTAGAAAGTACAGATGTCATAGAGGGGGTTCCCAACACAAGACCACTCTCTCGGAGGCAGAGCAGAGAGCCGACAACTCTTACTATGGCAGGCTCTATGGTCTGTAAGGTTAAATGCACACGTTCAGGAAAATCCGTGCTGTCAATCCGCATCAATTTGTGCGCATTTGCATGCGGATTTTCCTCTCCCCATTGAAGTGAATGGAGAAAATCTGGTCAGGAAAAATTAAATAAATTGACATGCTGTGGATTTGAAAATCCGCACCGAAAAAATCTGCATCATGTGCATGAGAATTTCTAATTTTATAGAATACAATATACATGACCTACGGTGCGGATTTTCCGCACTCAATCCCGATAGTGTGCATTTAGCCTAAGACTCCTTACACTCTCCACAAGGAGAAATAGTACCCTCCCGGATCCCCGACAAAGGCCTCTCGCCCCGCTATACAGTTCTCCCTGCTGTGCCCTGACGATGGGCAGTCACCCTGAAACAGCCGTCTATAGATGAAGTAGTGGCTTGTCGTAATCCTTAGTTATGTTGCAAGGCCTGTTTAAAGGGTCGAACATTGATTTATAAGATTGCTGATAGTTTACAACTAGTGGCACCAAAGGTTTTGGATGGAGAGCTAATTTACATTCCTCCAGGACGACATGGTGGTTCTCAAAGCTAGAAATATGCCAGATAAGGTAGCGATCATGAGCCCCAAGTTTCTACCCTTCCTGTTAATCATCCCATTGACAAACACTACAGTTGGCCCCTCCCCAGCTGCTGTGGCTGAAAAACGGGAATGATAAGCTTGCTGCAATTGGAGAAAAGACAAATGCCTGGGGTACGTCCACACAGGGAAGAATTGCTGCAAAAACCCTAAAGTCTGTCTCTTCTCTGTTTGTAACGATTTATTTATCCCTGTGATCAGCCGCATCACCTTTGGCACTCCAGCTGCGGCAAAACTACAACTCCAAGCATGCTCACTTGCTTGGCTGTTCTTGTAACTCCTATAGAAGTGAATGGAGCATTCTGGGAGTTGTAGTCTTAGAGCAGCTGGATTGCCGGAGGTTGCTGATCCCTTCTGTAGTGTATTACAGTACTAGCAAAGTGCATGGGGTTTTAAGAAACTTTATCTACATGCTGCGGAAAACAAAGTGACCTGCGGTGCAGAATTTAAGTATCCACCGCGGACGTTGCTGCAAAATCTGCTGCAGAAATACTTCCCCGTGTGGATGTACCCCGAAAGAGGTTTCCCAATTTTATGTTCATACAGCTTCAGTTCCTCTCTAAGGGCTTATTCAGATGAGAGATTTTCACTGCCTGGACCTGTCAATGAAAGTGCAGATGGGTCGATAGTTGCAGAGAGAGCAGAGCCTCTAGGTGTAATGGCAACGCCCCTGTTGCTCCTAGAGGCTCATCTGCATATATTATAACATCATCTTTCTCAGCAATGTGTGCACATAGGAACATGGGACCAGCACAGATGCCTTCAGCTGCCAAGTGCAACATGTAACAGGTCAGCCAGTGTCATAAGTACAAATCTGATGATAGGTGCCCTTTAATTTAAAGGGGTTTTCTGAGTTGACACTCTGCAAACCTGATGGTCAGGAATACATACAGTAGATAAGTGAGGTCTAGCAAAAGAAAAATACTATTTTCACACATACCTAGTACAGCTCTGGCCCCTTTGTTTACATGCAGTTGCAGAGCTGTGGGGGCGTGTAACAACATTCAGTGACGTTCTTCTCATGAATATTTGTGGGTGTCAGCTAAGACTGCCTTTCCCCCTCGCCCTGCCCTGCCCTGGTTCTCTTTGCAGACCATCATCCATGGTTACTCACACTGTCAGCCTGGCTCTTCTGCTGCTGCAGCGCTTCCCAGTAGTCACTGACCTCACACAGATATTCATTCTTCTGGTTACCCTGCTGACCATTTAAATCCTGCAGGGGGCGTGACCTTGCACTAGCCCACTTTTCAGACCTCAGTACCGATGTTCTCTGCACATGACTATGGCCCATACACACTGGCAACTGATAAGCTAGCCTCTGAGGATGGCTTCTGAATGGACTGGACTTGCCTGACACTTCTCAGCTAAGGATGGTGCATGATGAGACAGCGAAGCCTGCAGACATCAGCAGCGAGGACCCGAGCACAGGGGGCATGACTTGTCCCTCCAGCACTTCAGTGACGTTCTGTGTACAGGGGCAGGACTTCTCCCTCCTTGCAGCCCTCCTGTCACTATGAAGCTGCAGACACCATTAACTCCTAGGCGCTTTATTCTAACATAACGTTATTATTGGCGCTGGAGGCTCTGCTGTCTTTGCACCTGACTTGGCAGCCCTCTGTTGCTTTTTTCAGCTTTGTTTCTGTGGCCATTTTGCAAAAGGGCCAATAGGAAAGTGCAGCCATACTGGTGGTTACTGGTTATGTTTGTTTCTTAGAAACTGATGGTATCATGCTGTCAGCCTGGGGAAGCAATAAGCAAGGCTTCTTTCACACTCGCGTTTTGGCTTTCCGTTTGTGAGATCCGTTCAGGGCTCTCACAAACGTTCCACAACGGATCAGTTCGCATTGTGCATTCTGAATATAAAGTATCCGCTCAGAACGCATCAGTTCAATCTCCGTTCGGCTTGCAGCGTTTTGGTGTCCGTCTGATGAAACTGAGCAAAACGGATCCGTCCTGACACACAATGTAAGTCAATGGGGACGGATCCGTTTTTACTGACACAATCTGGCACAATAGAAATCGGATCCGTCCCCTATTGACTTTCAGTGGAGTTCATGACGGATCCGTCTTGGCCATGTTAAAGATAATACAAACGGATCCGTTCATAATGGATGCAGACGGTTGTATTATCTGAACGGATCCGTCCACAAAACACGAGTGTGAAAGCGGCCTTAGCCATAATTCAAAGGGGGCATCCGATTTGGCTGCACCTGATATGGTCACACTTGCAATATGGCTGCTACAACAAAACAGAAAAAATAGTAATATCTGTATAAATGAATAAAGCATAATCGCCAAAAACTGAATTAAGTGGTTGGAATTTTTAAAGGGAAGCTCCACATTTGCAACCTACGCTTTTTATTCATTTAAACTGAAGGAACTTTACAAAAAGTCTTAATGAAAAAAAAATCCTACAGTTCCTATGCAGAGCTATGTGTTTCTATGGTAACAAACAACAAAAAACTGTAATCTGATAATGCTGTCCTGTAACTGCAGATCTGTCCACTACTTCTTTCTAATCTACAAAATGTGTGTATGCAAGAAGTAGTGGAAGTAAAACTGCAGGATCCGTCCACACAGTGTTGTTTGTAGTCTGTTGCCATGGAGACATATAAGTCTGCATAGGAGCTGTAGACACAAAATGAAATGTTAGATTCTTTTGCTTTAACTTTGCAAATCAAACTTAATGTCCTGTATACTCTGATAGGTTACTGGTAGAGCTCCTGTGTCGTGATTCTGTATTAGCTCAGGCTTCATCATGGCTGCCAGCTGTAGTTTTTGTCCTGTGCATGCGCCATTGTATAATTCCTAATTTTTTTGGTTTGTTTTGTGTCTTTCAGTAAATTTTGAAGCGTTGATCATCGCAATGGGCGTGGTGGCAGGAATCCTTGTGCTGAGTATTATAGTTTGCTGTTGTTACTGTTGCTACTGTCGAAAGAGTTCAAGTTCGCGCCTGTAAGTACTTTTTTTATGAACTTTTCTGCTTTCAAGGTCCGTTTGGATAGCCTTGCATATGTCAAATATCCATTTCCCTTATTTTTATGCCTGCTTGCTAACAGAGGTGTGCAAGCACAAGAGAAAGTGACCAGTGTCTGTGATTGGAGATAACTCCGATCCTCGACATTTTACCCGTCGGTTACTACAGTCAATATCGACCGCGATAACTAAGCCTTTAGACAGAGGGAGCGCACTTCCTCTATCCACCCATTCCCCGTAACTTTCTCAAGGCACCCAGGCCTGCCACGTCACAGCTCCTATTACCTTCTGCCTCTGCCGGGTAAAACACTATTCTCAACAGTACAGAAGTATTGCTGTGAATAATAAAAGCGATTAAACGCAGGTTCATGCTCCCTAAGGGGACTAATTAAAAGAAAAAGTAAAAATCAGCTGAATAACGTCTTAAAATATTTTAAAAAAAGTTGTTCTAAATTTTTTTAAAAAAGTTTCCAGTTATTTATATTTATATCTCCTGATATATGAAATATTAAACTATCACGTTATTTAGCAGGCACAGTAAAAAGTGTAAGAAAAAAAATCCCCTATTCCAGAACTCTTCTTTTTTGGTCACCTTGCCTCTTGGGGGTGGGGGTGAAGAAAAATGATTAAAAGGTCACATGTGCATAAGGGTCCATTCACACGTCCATAGTGTATTGCGGATCCACAATTCCACAATACACCCGGCCGGCACCCCCTATAGAACTGCCTATTCTTGTCCGCGGACAAAACAAGCTGTCATATGGCTATGTTTATGACAAAAATAAAATGTCACCCTCAAAAAGGTACTTGATGCTTAAAGGGGTATTGTTATCTTATACATTGGTGGTATATCGCTAGGATACGAGATCAGTGTCACATAGGTGCAGGTCCCACTTCTGGACCTGCTCCTAAACCCCAGCATGAGGCTCCCGAAGTAAAGGAGAGCGCACCGCGCACCATTGACTGTTATAACAGTTCTAAAACCAGCCGAGAGAGAACTGGCTTGGCTGTTTTCGGCAGTCTACAGTGCTGATTAGAGAGGTGGCCAACTCCTCTAAGGGATTAACAGGAATGAAAACATGGTACCTCCAAATTTTGTGTACAACACATTTTATAATGAGAAGAAAAGAGTCATTACGGATGGACATTCAAATTGATGACTGAGGTACACGGTATGGAGAGGCCTCCCTGTTTTCTCAGATCTGTTCTATAGGACTAGATCGGTGACTGTGTTTAGTAAGCTTTGCACTAGTCTGTAAAACAGCCCCTTGTAACTTTTGCTAAAAGGGAATTGAAATTCTGTATACAGCCAGATAACGTTTAATTTTGTTTTGTCGCGTCTAGAAGACTGGAAGCAGAAGAAGAAAATCTCATCCGAGAACGTGAGAAGAGGAAACAAGAGTCCCTACAGAGGTACAGGGCTTACTGTCATTTCATGCAGCTGCCATTGTGAATGCATTATTCAGAGATAAGATCTGCTAGATGAATTAACCTTTTCAGCTGTTGTTTCTGATCAACCTCTAAGGCGGTGTTCACATTTGCATGAATATGGAGGAAGTTTGTTATTCATACTGTTCATCTACAAACACTATAATACTAAGACCACATATCTCACTATATAACACTGTCCCATGTACAAGAATATAACTACTATAATACTGCTCCTATGTACAAGAATATAACTACTATAATACTGCTCCTATGTACAAGAATATAACTACTATAATACTGCTCCTATGTACAGGAATATAACTACTATAATACTGCTCCTATGTACAGGAATATAACTACTATAATACTGCTCCTATGTACAAGAATATAACTACTATAATACTGCTCCTATGTACAGGAATATAACTACTATAATACTGCTCCTATGTACAGGAATATAACTACTATAATACTGCTCCTATGTACAAGAATATAACTACTATAATACTGCTCCTATGTACAGGAATATAACTACTATAATACTGCCTCCAATGTACAAAAATATAACTACTATAATACTGCTCCTATGTACAAGAATATAACTACTATATTACTGCTCCTATGTGCAAGAATATAACGGATGACATACGGAAACATTTTCAGGAACAACGGATCCGCAAAAAACGGACCAAAATTCGGGATATAGAAAAATACTGACGTGTGAATGTAGCCTAATACTGCTCCTATGTACAATAATATAACTACTATAATACTGATCCAATGTACAAGAATATAACTACTATAATACTGCTCCTATGTACAGGAATATAACTACTATAATACTGCTCCTATGTACAGGAATATAACTACTATAATACTGCCTCCTATGTACAATAATATAACTACTATAATACTGCTCCTATGTACAGGAATATAACTACTATAATACTGCCTCCTATGTACAATAATATAACTACTATAATACTTCTCCTATTTACAGGAATATAACTACTATAATACTGCCTCCTATGTACAATAATATAACTACTATAATACTGCCTCCTATGTACAATAATATAACTACTATAATACTGCCTCCTATGTACAAGAGTATAACTACTATAATACTGCTCCTATGTACAATAATATAACTACTATAATACTTCTCCTATGTACAAGAATATATCTACTATAATACTGCTACTATATACAAGAATATAACTACTATAATACTGCTCCTATGTATAAGAATATAACTACTATAATACTGCTCCTATGTACAAGAATATAACTACTATAATACTGCTCCTATGTACTAGAATATAACTACTATAATACTGCTCCTATGTACAACAATATAACTACTATAATACTGCTCCTATATACAAGAATATAACTACTATAATACTGTCTCCTATGTACAAGAATATAACTACTATAATACTGCTCCTATGTACAAGGATATAACTACTACAATACTGTTCCTATATATAATTATATAACTACTATAATACTGCTAGTATATACAAGAATATAACTGCTGGGACAGGGATATCTAGAGACGGTTTGAACATATTATTAACCTTTCTTTACAGCAGAGAGATAAATATAATATCGGTGTCGCCTGCGCCTGGCTCGTCACGTTGCCCTGTTGTGCACATTGCTTGATGAAGGACGTGTCCTAGCAGTAAATAATAAGTGTTGCTTACAATACCCTCGCCCTATCTCCCGCTGTACACAGTCACTTAGAGGAACAGATGGCGGCTGCCGGGTGGCGCTCTGTTTATCCTCCGCTCGGGTGCTGATAGCAGTAAACCTTTTACATCCATAATGGACTAATGTTGCAGCGTGGATTCTCACTCCCCCGGCCATCGATCAGACACGTGCAAGGCGTGACCGAGTGTCCAGATAATGCCATAAATGCAGTGAGCAGGCAGAGCTGTTAGAGTGCAGATCCGTATAGCATTCAGCTACTCAGAGAGGGACATTAAAGGGGCTATCCCATGATTGATGTCAAAAATGATGATAATCGGAGATCATATAGCACCTGAACCAGCCCTGTACCTCACATGGATCCAGAGATCTCCCCATTCATTGCTTCAATTGCTCTGCTAGATTTATATTAAGCTGACAGCTCAGGGGATGTGTCCTTTCTGCTGCAGCTCACTCCCTGTAACTGCCACAGCTTCAAACAGAACATATGGCTGGTGACACTTGAAGATTTAAAGGGATTGTCCCACAAAAAATATTCTACAGTTTTCAAACCAGCACTTGCATTTAAATAATTTTGTAATTGCATGTAATTAAAAATTTAGAGTAGCCACTGAATTATTCAATACAATGCATCTATATAGCGCCACCTGCTGTTTTTTATATTTATTTATTTATTTGTTCTTCTCACTGAGAAGGCCGCACATGCTCAGTTCCATCATTCAACTGGCTCCTGAGCTGTGATGGGGAGAGCATGGACACGCCCCCTGAGCTGTGATAGGGAGAGCATGGACACGCCCCCTGATCTGCAGCAGAAAAGACCCTGCCCTTGAGCTGTCAGCTTGATATAAATCTAGCAGAACAATGAATGGGGGGATCTCTGGATCCATGTCAGGTACAGGGCTGGTTCTAGCTTTGTTAGAAAGAGACCGTCATGTACTATATGATCTCTGATTTTCATTTTTACATTAGTCATGTGATAACCCCTTTAAACTGAGCATGTGCGACCAGCTCAGTGAGCAGGACAGAGAAATTAGAAAAAGAGCAAACAGCAGGTGGCGCTATACAGATACATTTTATTGAATAACTCAGTGGCTATACTAAATTTTTAATTACATGCAATTACAAAAGTATTCAGATCCAGGTGATGTTTGGTAACACAGCCCCTTTAAGCGTGAAGTCACCTTCTGTTGCATCACAGGTCCTTGCAGTTTATTGTTCTCTGTTATCCACCAGCTTAATGTAATTGTAGTGTTCTTCCCTGGGATCACAGCCCCTGTACTTATTATCTGTACCTGTCATATCTCCAACCGCACCTATACAATGTGAACGTTTAGGAACCCGTGGTGCACAGGAGCGTATTCCTGGCTTATGAGGCAGCAACCAGCTTCATCTGTCACTGAGTGGAGAAGATGTCAGGCAGCGACCGTCATATTGAGCTGCAGAAACCGGGAGCTTCATGCAGCAGCTGTGAATAGATTGCTGCTCGCGCATTATGCAAGGGTTAAAGGGGTTTTCCGAGACTTTGCAACAGATGACCTATCCTCTCAGCTTTTCCTAGGCCAGTGACGACACGTTCAGCGGTAGCCTAGGTGCAGCTCAGCCCCATCGAAGTGAATGGGGCAGAGCTGTAATACCAAGCACGGCCACTATGGTATGTACGGTGCTTTGCTTAGTAAGCACGAAAAAAGGACGTGGCACTCACAGGAACAGGTGATCGGCAGGGGTTGCGGGTGTCGGACCCCCACCGATCCGATACCAATGACCTAGCCATCATCAGTTGTAAAACCTTTTTAATACTGATAGACTATCCTCAGGTTAGGTCATCAATATCAGATCAGTGGTGGTCTGACTCCTGGCTCCCCCACCGATCAGCTTCATGAGCACAGCAGTCTCTTCCTAGGCTAGTGAGGTCAGCTTCATCAGTTACATGGCCTAGGAGCAGCTCAGTCTGAGCTGCAGTACCAAGTCCAGCCACTATACAATGGACAGCGCTGTGCTTGGTGAGCTGCAAGGAGGCCGAGACGCTCAGCGGGGCAAGCCTCCACTGATTTGACATTGATGACCTATCCTGAGGATAGGTCATCAATATGGCAAGGCGGACAGTCCCTTTAATTCTGCATTCCCTAATAGAGTATTTGGAATGGGTCTTCTAAACCAGATAACCCCTTTAAACTACATTCTATATCTTCCTACTCTGTGGTCTTTGCACAGACATTAAAAAAAAGCCTGTGTAGAGATGTGCCAGCTGCCCCGCATGTATATAGTTAATGGGCGATTGGCAAGGTGTTAAAGGGGTTTTCCTGTCCATTTGTATTGATAGTCCTCAGGATAGGCCAGCGATATTGGCGGAAGTCTGACACCCTGCACCTCGGCCGATCAGCTGTTCTACAGGTGCTCTGGTGTCGGACGTTGGCGCTGGAACTACGTCTCTGTCCATTGAGTAGTGGATAGAGCTGATAACATTAAAGTCAATGGGAGCAATATAAAAGGACAGGAAAACCCTTTAATATCTGTCCTTTTATTTATTACAAAATGAAAGAGAAAAGTTCCGAAATCCCCCCGCAGCGCTCTCTGGCCTGTTCCGTAGCCTCGCACTGTTGTTCTGCATATATCAAAAATTGATTAAAAAGACTTTGTCAGGGGAACGTTATGGATTTGCATCAGGCATAATACGTCCTAAACGTACAGGGCCGCGGCGCACAAATTCATTCCGCCTGCCGCCTTCTCGGCTCCCCTTATTTACTGCCAGAATCACAGATCGTGCTCGGCACAACTGGCGGTGAAAAATGTCCGACCGTCTAAAAGTGACATTATTGTAAATTCCCGGCCTGAGTTATGAAGGATCCGAAATAGCGGCTGATTCTTCAACCACCATGGCCGCGTTCTTTTTGCTAACAAATGCATTAATATTTCATAAAACACCTAAGAAGCGAAGCGGCTGCGTGGTGGGAGATGACGTCATTGGGTAAGGGGCTATGAATCAGATATGATGGTCACAAAGGAGTAATGTGTTTTTTTCTTTTTTTTGCTATTGCCTAAAGGGTAGAAACGGCACAGAGGAACATTTAAAGGGAATATCCACCCTAGTTTTTTGGTCCACAAAGGTTTACTGTTTAATTTCATAAAAACTTAACCTCTTCAGGACACATGATTAATGAGTTGACGTTGTAAATTTGTTGATACAAAGTTTCAAATACCCTGCATAGCCTTAGGCTACTTTCATATTTGCGGCAGCAGGGTCCGGCATGCTGCAGTTTTTGTCCGGCCGCCTCTCGGCTTGTTTGCCGTGCTGCAGCCGGACCTCCGGACCGCCCCCCATTATATTGAGCGGACTTCTGGCAGCATGGTGGGCTAGCGTTAGTATGGATCCGGCAGGCTGTTCCCCCAGCCTGCCGGACCCTGCTTTCGCAAGTGTGAAAGTAGCTTTAGAAATAAATGATAAAATGCGGAATCCCTACTGTCACCACTAGAAGGAGTGTACCACATATGAACTTATTGTTGAGTTCAGTGGGAGCAGTATGCATTAAGCTCCCATAGGCCACCTGGTGGTGGCTGCAGGCATCAAAAATTCTGTGCCCATGTGAAGGAAAGTTTAGTAAAGTTAGGGTCCATTCACACGTCCGTTGTTTCTTTCCTGATCTGTTCCGTTTTTTCAGGAACAGATCTGGACCAGATCTGGACCCATTAATTTTCAATGGGTCCTGAAAAAAATCTGACATTGTGCTGTCCGTTTTTTTTCAGGACCCATTGAAAATAAATGGGTCCAGATCTGGTCCAGATCTGTTCCTGAAAAAACGGAACAGATCAGGAAAGAAAAAACGGACGTGTGAATGGACCCTAAATGATAAAATGCTGAATCCCTACTGTCACCACTAGAGGGAGCATACCCCAAATGAGCTTATTTTTTAGTTCAGTGGGAGAAGTATACATTAAAGGAAACCTGTCACCATGATTTAGCGCATAGAGCTGGGGACATGGGCTGCTAGATGGCCACTAGCACATCTGCAGTACCCAGGTCCCATAGCTCTCTGCGCTTTTATGGTGTTAAAATACCGTTTTTAGTGATATGCAAATTACCTCCTATGTGTCCTGTAGCCGGAGATGAGTCCAGCGGAAGGGAGCCCAGCACCGCCCCGCGTCCGCCGAATCTCCTCCTTGCCTGCTGACGTCATAGAGCTGCAGTGCCGAAATCTCGCGATGCGCGAGCTAGCGCATGCGTAGTTCGTTCCCTGTGCTGATTCCAGTACAGGGAATGAACATGATGCCGAGACTGCGCATGCGCTAGCTCGCGCATCGCGAGATTTCGGCAATGCAGCTCTATGACGTCAGCAGGCAAGGAGGAGATTCGGCGGACGCGGGGCGGTGCTGGGCTCCCTTCCGCTGGACTCATCTCCGGCTACAGGACACATAGGAGGTAATTTGCATATCACTAAAAACGGTATTTTAACACCATAAAAGCACACAGAGCTATGAGGACTGGATATTGCAGATGTGCTAGTGGCCATCTAGCAGCCCATGTCCCCAGCTCTATGCGCTAAATCATGGTGACAGGTTCCCTTTAAGCTCCCGTGGGCCACCAAGTGGTGGCTGCAGGCATTGAAAATTCTATGGCTATGTGGAGGAAATTTTAGAACTCTTTAAAGGGAACCTGTCACGGTGAACAGCATGTTATAGAGCAGGAGGAGCTGAGCAGACTGATATCTAGTTTTATGGGAAAATATTCAGTAAAACTAATAATTTATACATTTATATTCCTGGCTGTGAAGTCCAGGAGGCGGTCCTATCAGTGATTGACAGCTGTCTGTGTACAGAACCATAGAGGGTGGGCTGTCAATCACTGATAGGACCGCCTCCTGGACTTCACAGCCAGGAATATAAATGTATAAATTATTAGTTTTACTGAATCTTTTCCCATAAAACTATATATCAGTGTGCTCAGCAAATCCTGCTCTATAACATGCTGCCTGCAGATTATTTCGCATGTTCATGGTGACAGGTTCCCGTTAACCAAAATATAAAGTTCCGACCCCCCTTAAATAAATCTGTCTATCTCATATCACCCGTTGTATGACGGCATATACTGTGTGGTCTGCCTGGGAACTCCCACAAAGCGTCACAGGAACGCCCACTTTCAGCATATTTGCATAAGCCCCACCTCCTTTGTGACCTATTTTAGGGACAATCCCATGGAAAAGAGGATGCTTTGGAGGTATGCTATAGAGTAGCCTCCTGAAAGGTAATGTGAACATGGCCTTAGAGACGGACTGCTCATGGGATGTTCTGGATTGCCTAGAAAAGGAGCGGTTTATGAAATATTATTTGGTAAAGATCATCCTTTATGTCATTTCTGATCTTTACGCCGGCGTGAACTAGACAATCGGAATTTCCGGACGCTGGGTAACTGTGTTCGATCCAAAAATCGTGCGGTCGGTTGTAGCAGTCGGCATAAACGCTTCGGCAAACTGGAGGGTTAATAAGTCGGCGCCATCGCTCTCCCCAGCATGTAAAGGAGAGGCGGTAATGAGGTTTAGGATTGCAGCCCCCTCTTGTGATGTCACACCACCCTTCCCTGTAAATGGCGGCTGCACACGATGCTATCCTCCCAGGAATGAATCCTATCACACGACTTGCAAATGAATAGAATGAGCAGAGAATGACTTGGGAGGCGCCGTCCTCATAAAACCGCCAGTAGACACGAAATTGCAGTTTGGCGGTAATCGCCTATTTGTCACGTAATGATTTGCTGGCCCTTTGTTCGGCTGACTTCGCAACCAAGAGGGCAGCCTCTCACAGATAGGATTGTACTCCCGCAATATATTGCTTTTCTCCGTTACTTGAACGTTCAAGGAAATAAAACTTTTATTCCTCCGGGTTCTTTATGCTTCTTCAGATGCAACAACTTTTACTGTCAGCAAGTCGCCGCTATCGTCCCCTCCTATGTCACCAAGAAGTCCGCTCATTCCTGTCAGGGAGAAGTTATGCCAAGCTTTATTTATTTTCTATGCTTGTGTTTTTACGCCATTCATCGTGCTAGATACATGGCGGGATTATTTTAGTCCAGGGCAATTATATGTATTTTTTTTTTTTTTATTTCCCCGTAATAAATAATTTTGTAATGTAAAAAGTTTGTTTTTTAATATGGGTTACTTTTTTTTTTTATATACATTTTGTCAGCTTTTTTTCCTTTTTTTTTTTTTTTTTTACAATTAAGGCTACTTTCACATCTTAATATATCCCAACAAGAAGGATTGCTTAAAACCAAAGAAAAACTAAAAAGTTTTATTAAATCTGCACTTTTAAAAAAAAAGTGCATATTCAATAATACTTTTTTGGTTTTAAGCAATCATTCTTGTTGGAATATTATATTGTTACACAATAGGTTTGCATACCTGTTAAAAATGTTGTAAATCTACTTTCACATCTGCACTTTCCCTTTCCGCTATTGAGATCCATCATAGGATCAATAGCGGGGGGAAAACGCTTCCGTTTTGTCCCCATTCATTGTCAATAGGGACAAAACTGAACTGAATGAAAGAGAGTGCAGAGTGCACCAGAATGCGTTCCGTTCCGTTTGGTTGCGTCCCCGTCGCGGACAGAATAACGCTGCAAGCAGCGTTTTTCTGTCTGCGATGTTGTGCCCGAGTAAGACGGATCCGTCATGACTCACAATGTAAGTAAATGGAGACGGATCCGTTTTCTCTGACACAATAGAAAACTGATCCGTCCCCTATTGACTTTCAATGGTGTTCTTGACGGATCCGTCCTGGCTATTTTAAAAAGAATACAACCGGATCCGTTCATAACGGATGCAGATGGTTGTATTATCGTGACGGAAGCGTTTTTGCTGATCCATGACAGATCCAGCAAAAATGCTGGTATGAAAGTAGCCTAATGCTTTTGTATTGCAGCGTATCATGCCCATCAGTGCTAATAGGCCCATGTCCGTGGCTGACATGGGGGGCTTTGTTAAGTTTCCGACTGGTGGGACAACCCATCAGTGCCTTGTGATTGCGTCACAGGGGTGCCAATGGCCATCTGTAAAAATTGCTTAACCACTTCAGCCCCGCTAGGTGAAACCCCCTTCATGACCAGAGCACTTTTTACACTTCGGCACTACACTACTTTCACCGTTTATCGCTCGGTCATGCAACTTACCATACAAATGAATTTTACCTCCTTTTCTTCTCACTAATGGAGCTTTCATTTGGTGGTATTTTATTGCTGCTGGCATTTTTACTTTTTTTGTTATTAATCAAAATGTAACGATTTTTTTGCAAAAAAATGACATTTTTCACTTTCAGCTGTAAAATTTTGCAAAAAAAACGACATCCATATATAAATTTTTCGCCAAATTTATTGTTCTACATGTCTTTGATAAAAAAAAAATGTTTGGGCAAAAAAAAAATGGTTTGGGTAAAAGTTATAGCATTTACAAACTATGGTACAAAAAAGTGAATTTCCGCTTTTTGAAACAGCTCTGATTTTCTGAGCACCTGTCATGTTTCCTGAGGTTCTACAATGCCCAAACAGTAGAAAAACCCCACAAATGACCCCATTTCGGAAAGTAGACACCCTAAGGTATTCGCTGATGGGCATAGTGAGTTCATAGAACTTTTTATTTTTTGTCACAAGTTAGCGGAAAATGATGATGATTTTATTTCAGTCTCATATTCCACTAACTTGCGACAAAAAATAAAAAATTCTAGGAACTCACCATGCCCCTCACAGAATACCTTGGGGTGTCTTCTTTCCAAAATGGGGTCACTTGTGGGGTAGTTATACTGCCCTGGCAATTTAGGGGCCCAAATGTGTGAGAAGAACTTTGCAATCAAAATGTGTAAAAAATGACCGGTGAAATCCAAAAGGTGCACTTTGGAATATGTGCCCCTTTGCCCACCTTGGCAGCAAAAAAGTGTGACACATCTGGTATCGCCGTACTCAGGAGAAGTTGGGGAATGTGTTTTGGGCTGTCATTTTACATATACCCATGCTGGGTGAGAGAAATATCTTGGTCAAATGCCAACTTTGTATAAAAAAATGGGAAAAGTTGTCTTTTGCCAAGATATTTTTCTCACCCAGCATGGGTATATGTAAAATGACACCCCAAAACACATTCCCCAACTTCTCCTGAGTACGGCGATACCAGATGTGTGACACTTTTTTGCTGCCAAGGTGGGCAAAGGGGCACATATTCCAAAGAGCACCTTTCAGATTTTGCAGGGCATTTTTTACACATTTTGATTGCAAGGTACTTCTCACACATTTGGGCCCCTAAATTGCCAGGGCAGTATAACTACGCCACAAATGACCCCATTTTGGAAAGAAGACACCCCAAGGTATTCCGTGAGGGGCATGGCGAGTTCCTAGAATTTTTTATTTTTTGTCACAAGTTAGCGGAAAATGATGATTTATTTTTTTTTCTCTTTTTTCCTTACAAAGTCTCATATTCCACTAACTTGCGACAAAAAATAAAAAATTCTAGGAACTCGCCATGCCCCTCACGGAATACCTTGGGGTGTCTTCTTTCCAAAATGGGGTCACTTGTGGGGTAGTTATACTGCCCTGGCAATTTAGGGGCCCAAATGTGTGAGAAGAACTTTGCAATCAAAATGTGTAAAAAATGACCGGTGAAATCCAAAAGGTGCACTTTGGAATATGTGCCCCTTTGCCCACCTTGGCAGCAAAAAAGTGTGACACATCTGGTATCGCCGTACTCAGGAGAAGTTGGGGAATGTGTTTTGGGCTGTCATTTTACATATACCCATGCTGGGTGAGAGAAATATCTTGGTCAAATGCCAACTTTGTATAAAAAAATGGGAAAAGTTGTCTTTTGCCAAGATATTTTTCTCACCCAGCATGGGTATATGTAAAATGACACCCCAAAACACATTCCCCAACTTCTCCTGAGTACGGCGATACCAGATGTGTGACACTTTTTTGATGCCAAGGTGGGCAAAGGGGCACATATTCCAAAGTGCACCTTTCGGATTTCACCGGTCATTTTTTACAGATTTTGATTGCAAGGTACTTCTTACACATTTGGGCCCCTAAATTGCCAGGGCAGTATAACTACCCCACAAGTGACCCCATTTTGGAAAGAAGACACCCCAAGGTATTCCGTGAGGGGCATGGCGAGTTCCTAGAATTTTTTATTTTTTGTCGCAAGTTAGTGGAATATGAGACTTTGTAAGGAAAAAAGAAAAAAAAAGAAAAATCATCATTTTCCGCTAACTTGTGACAAAAAATAAAAAATTCTAGGAACTCGCCATGCCCCCCACGGAATACCTTGGGGTGTCTTCTTTCCAAAATGGGGTCACTTGTGGCGTAGTTATACTGCCCTGGCAATTTAGGGGCCCAAATGTGTAAGAAGTACCTTGCAATCAAAATGTGTAAAAAATGGCCTGCGAAATCCGAAAGGTGCACTTTGGAATATGTGCCCCTTTGCCCACCTTGGCTGCAAAAAAGTGTCACACATGTGGTATCGCCGTACTCAGGAGAAGTTGGGCAATGTGTTTTGGGGGGTCATTTTACATATACCCATGCTGGGTGAGAGAAATATCTTGGCAAAAGACAACTTTTCCCATTTTTTTATACAAAGTTGGCATTTGACCAAGATATTTCTCTCACCCAGCATGGGTATATGTAAAATGACACCCCAAAACACATTCCCCAACTTCTCCTGAGTACGGCGATACCACATGTGTGACACTTTTTTGCAGCCTAGATGCGCAAAGGGGCCCAAATTCTTTTTAGGAGGGCATTTTTAGACATTTGGATCCCAGACTTCTTCTCACACTTTCGGGCCCCTAAAAAGCCAGGGCAGTATAAATACCCCACATGTGACCCCACTTTGGAAAGAAGACACCCCAAGGTATTCAATGAGGGGCATGGCGAGTTCCTAGAATTTTTTATTTTTTTGCAAAAGTTAGCGGATATTGATATTTTTTTGTTTTTTTCTCACAAAGTCTCACTTTCCGCTAACTTAGGACAAAAATTTCAATCTTTCATGGACTCAATATGCCCCTCACGGAATACCTTGGGGTGTCTTCTTTCCGAAATGGGGTCACATGTGGGGTATTTATACTGCCCTGGCTTTTTAGGGGCCCTAAAGCGTGAGAAGAAGTCTGGAATATAAATGTCTAAAAATGTTTACGCATTTGGATTCCGTGAGGGGTATGGTGCGTCCATGTGAGATTTAATTTTTTTGACACAAGTTAGTAGAATATGAGACTTTGTAAGAAAAAACAAAAACAAACAAAAAATTTCCGCTAACTTGTGCCAAAAAAAATGTCTGAATGGAGCCTTACCGGGGGGGGGGGGGTGATCAATGACAGGGGGGTGATCAATGACAGGGTGACAGGGGGGTGATCAATGACAGGGGGGTGATCACCCATATAGACTCCCTGATCACCCCCCTGTCATTGATCACCCCCCTGTAAGGCTCCATTCAGACATCCGCATGATTTTTTACGGATCCATGGATACATGGATCGGATCCACAAAACACATGCGGACGTCTGAATGGGGCCTTACAGGGGGGGTATCAATGACAGGGGGTGATCAGGGTGATCACCCCCCTGTCAATGATCACCCCCCCTGTAAGGTTCCATTCAGACATCCGCATGATTTTTTACGGATCCATGGATACATGGATCGGATCCACAAAACACATGCGGACGTCTGAATGGAGCCTTACAGGGGGGTTATCAATGACAGGGGGTGATCAGGGTGATCACCCCCCTGTCACTGATCACCCCCCCTGTAAGGCTCCATTCAGACATCCGCATGATTTTTTACGGATCCATGGATACATGGATCGGATCCACAAAACACATGCAGACGTCTGAATGGAGCCTTACAGGGGGGTTATCAATGACAGGGGGTGATCAGGGTGATCACCCCCCTGTCACTGATCACCCCCCCTGTAAGGCTCCATTCAGACATCCGCATGATTTTTTACGGATCCATGGATACATGGATCGGATCCACAAAACGCATGCGGACGTCTGAATGGAGCCTTACAGGGGGGTTATCAATGACAGGGGGTGATCAGGGTGATCACCCCCCTGTCACTGATCACCCCTCCTGTAAGGCTCCATTCAGACATCCGCATGATTTTTTACGGATCCATGGATACATGGATCGGATCCACAAAACGCATGCGGACGTCTGAATGGAGCCTTACAGGGGGGTTATCAATGACAGGGGGTGATCAGGGTGATCACCCCCCTGTCACTGATCACCCCTCCTGTAAGGCTCCATTCAGACATCCGCATGATTTTTTACGGATCCATGGATACATGGATCGGATCCACAAAACGCATGCGGACGTCTGAATGGAGCCTTACAGGGGGGTTATCAATGACAGGGGATGATCAGGGTGATCACCCCCCTGTCACTGATCACCCCTCCTGTAAGGCTCCATTCAGACATCCGCATGATTTTTTACGGATCCATGGATACATGGATCGGATCCACAAAACGCATGCGGACGTCTGAATGGAGCCTTACAGGGGGGTTATCAATGACAGGGGATGATCAGGGTGATTACCCCCCTGTCAATGATCACCCCTCCTGTAAGGCTCCATTCAGACATCCGCATGATTTTTTACGGATACATGGATCGGATCCACAAAACACATGCGGACGTCTGAATGGAGCCTTACAGGGGGGTTATCAATGACAGGGGGTGATCAGGGTGATCACCCCCCTGTCACTGATCACCCCCCCTGTAAGGCTCCATTCAGACGTCCGCATGTGTTTTGTGGATCCGATCCATGTATCCATGGATCCGTAAAAATCATGCGGACGTCTGAATGGAGCCTTACAGGGGGGTGATCAATGACAGGGGGGTGATCAATGACAGGGGGTGATCAGGGAGTGTATATGGGTGATCACCCGCCTGTCATTGATCACCCCCCTGTAAGGCTCCATTCAGACGTCCGCATGATTTTTACGGATCCATGGATACATGGATCGGATCCACAAAACACATGCGGACGTCTGAATGGAGCCTTACAGGGGGGTTATCAATGACAGGGGGTGATCAGGGTGATCACCCCCCTGTCACTGATCACCCCCCCTGTAAGGCTCCATTCAGACATCCGCATGATTTTTTACGGATCCATGGATACATGGATCGGATCCACAAAACGCATGCGGACGTCTGAATGGAGCCTTACAGGGGGGTTATCAATGACAGGGGATGATCAGGGTGATCACCCCCCTGTCATTGATCACCCCCTGTAAGGCTCCATTCAGACGTCCGCATGTGTTTTGCGGATCCGATCCATGGATCCGTAAAAATCATGCGGACGTCTGAATGGAGCCTTACAGGGGGGTGATCAATGACAGGGGGGTGATCAATGACAGGGGGTGATCAGGGAGTGTATATGGGTGATCACCCGCCTGTCATTGATCACCCCCCTGTAAGGCTCCATTCAGACGTCCGTATGCTTTTTGCGGATCCGATCCATGTATCCGTGGATCCGTAAAAATCATACGGACGTCTGAACGGAGCCTGACAGGGGGGTGATCAATGACAGGGCGGTGATCAATGACAGGGGGGTGATCAGGGGTTTATAAGGGGTTAATAAGTGACGGGGGGGGGGGTGTAGAGTAGTGTAGTGTGGTGTTTGGTGCGACTGTACTGACCTACCTGAGTCCTCTGGTGGTCGATCCTAACAAAAGGGACCACCAGAGGACCAGGTAGGAGGTATATTAGACGCTGTTATGAAAACAGCGTCTAATATACCTGTTAGGGGTTAAAAAATTCGGATCTCCAGCCTGCCAGCGAGCGATCGCCGCTGGCAGGCTGGAGATCCACTCGCTTACCTTCCGTTCCTGTGAGCGCGCGCGCCTGTGCGCGCGCGTTCACAGGAAATCTCGCGTCTCGCGAGAAGACGCGTATATGCGTCCAGGAGGAATAAAGCAACCACCTCCCGGACGCATATATGCGTACAGCGGTCGGGAGGTGGTTTTAAAGGGGTTGTCCGAGTTCAGAGATATATCCCCAGGCAGCCCCTCTGAGTGGAGCCTTTCATGCGCACAGGACAAGGGCTGTTTTGCTTAGATTTTTACACTGCTAGACGGAGGCTTCTGCCTAGTAGTGTTCCCGGCGATGTCACCGGCACCAATGGGCAGGCTTTAGCATTCCCATGGTGAGACCCGGTACGTCACCGGATCCGCTGAAAGAGCCCTGGCCCTGCACGATTCGGAGCAAGGCAAGGGAGAGCATTGAAGCATGAAATGCTCCGGTGCTCATCTCAGGGGGGCTGAGTTGGGGGAAGAAGGGGACATTTAGGGCTCTTTCACACAAGTGGGTGCCATGCGGATAATCCGCTGCGTGAAAGAGTGCCAAGCCCCGCTCCGGACAGCAGAGACACGGAGCAGTAACATGATTGATAATGCTCCGTGCCTCTCTGTGATCAGTGAGATAAAGTTGTCACTGTGATTTTGTAGTAAAAAGGTCACAGAGAGGCACGGAGCAATATCAATCATGTTAATGCTCTGTGTCTCTGCAGTCCGGAATGGGGCTTGGCTCTCTTTCACGCAGCGGATTACCCACACAGCATCCGCTCGTGTGAAAGAGCCCTTACACAAGCTGACCGAGCAGACAATTATCCTTCCTATAATCGCCTGCTCGTCTGTAGAGGTAAAGAGCTGCATTCACATGCTGCAATCTCTTCCACTGTATGGGGATGAGCAATTGCTACTAGCACCCTTGCCACTTTCCGAAAATGGGGTGGCATCATCAGCCCTGGCACATGTATAATCATTTGCTATGTAGTGCTCCATCCCGGCACTGCTATGTAGTGCTCCATCCCGGCACTGCTATGTAGTGCTCCATCTCGGCCCTGCTACGTAGTACTCCATCCCTGCTATGTAGTGCTCCATCCCGGCACTGCCGTGTAGTGCTCCATCCCGGCACTGCCGTGTAGTGCTCCATCCCGGCACTGCCGTGTAGTGCTCCATCCCGGCCCTGCCGTGTAGTGCTCCATCCCGGCCCTGCCGTGTAGTGCTCCATCCCGGCCCTGCCGTGTAGTGCTCCATCCCGGCCCTGCCGTGTAGTGCTCCATCCCGGCCCTGCCGTGTAGTGCTCCATCCCGGCCCTGCCGTGTAGTGCTCCATCCCGGCCCTGCCGTGTAGTGCTCCATCCCGGCCCTGCCGTGTAGTGCTCCATCCCGGCCCTGCCGTGTAGTGCTCCATCCCGGCCCTGCCGTGTAGTGCTCCATCCCGGCCCTGCTACGTAGTGCTCCATCCCGGCCCTGCCGTGTAGTGCTCCATCCCGGCCCTGCTACGTAGTGCTCCATCCCGGCCCTGCTACGTAGTGCTCCATCCCGGCCCTGCTACGTAGTGCTCCATCCCGGCCCTGCTACGTAGTGCTCCATCCCGGCCCTGCTACGTAGTGCTCCATCCCGGCCCTGCTACGTAGTGCTCCATCCCGGCCCTGCTACGTAGTGCTCCATCCCGGCCCTGCTACGTAGTGCTCCATCCCGGCCCTGCTACGTAGTGCTCCATCCCGGCCCTGCTGTGTAGTGCTCCACCCCGGCCCTGCCAGGTAGTGCTCCATCCCGGCCCTGCCGTGTAGTGCTCCTGTCCGTCCGCCTCTCTGCTGCACTCCTGATCTTTCTCTCCTCCGCTCCCCCTTCCACATTCACATTCCCACCTCATCTATCTTTTGATTTTAATTGGGGTGATGGAGTTCATGAAGGTGCTGGAGCGGCATTAAGTGCTACGCGGGTAGAGCTGCTGCAGGTTATACAGTTGAGCCATTGATCTCCATCCTTTTTATCTTAGCGGCCAAAGAGGGGTCTGAAATGTTACCCCCAAGGACCCCACACCTGCAGTAAGCGCGGACTGTAAGCTTTGAAGTGAATGTAAATCAGGCGCTTTATAAAACGGAAGACATTCTGACACTTGTAATTCCTATGTGCAATACATAGACAATCTGCTGCTGTGGACCGATATCTGCCATCAGTGGAAACCTGGATCCAGCCACTGGAATAAGGGGTTAAATATCCTATTAGTCAATAACTTGGGGTTCCCCATTGTGGACCCTCATCTATTAGCTAGAGCAAAGAGAAACTCTCCCTCTGGAGGCCCTGGCATATCTAGCATTACACATAGTAATGCCTATTCAGTATGAGCTGTGTAATACTTAAAGGGGCGCTCCGCACAGGCGCACTATTCACTGGGTAGGTGATAAATGCTGGATTGGTGGGGTGCTTGGACCCCCAGTGTTTGCCAGAACTGGTTCCCCACGTTCCTTCACCACAGCTAGGCGGAATTTGAACGGAGCAGTCGTCCACCATGTGCCCTGCTGCTCCATTCAGCGTCTATGGCACTGCCGCATATATGCAAGGGAAGCACTAAGCTGTTACCGGACTCTGGGTGGAGCGGCCGGGTTCATGCTTTAGTGCCGCTCCATTCAAAACCCCCACCCCCCGTCCCTAGTTCTGGCAAGTCCAACCATTCCACCGATCCAGCAGTTATGGCCTTTCCAATGGATCATTGATTCTGGCCGGAGTACCCCTCTTAAAAGAGTTGTCCCATTAAAGCAACTTTTCCCCTATCCACTCTAGGACCCGGTGTCCATAGTCAGGGGTGTAGATGTCAGGGATGCGAAGGTGGTAGTCGTCCTTTTATTTCACAGGTGGTAGCCCTGCAGAGGAATTGAACCCTTACTGCAGATTACAGCTGATCATTGGGGGGGGTTCCATCAGCGTGACACCCTTTCATTAGCGTATCTTCAAGGACCCTTCTTATCCAGCCACCCAGTGCTTTGATCCCCCTAGGGCTCAGGTCGTAGTCCTGTCTCCAGTGCCTGATCTGTGACATGACTTCCCCCATCAGTCACGTCTTCTTATGTGGCGCCCCCCAGAGACCAGGACGACTGCAGCACTGATCTCCACACTCCTGGCTGTGGACACCTAGTCATAAAGCAACACTGAGCTGGTTTGGAGACGTAAGGTTTCACAAATCACCAAAAGGTTCATATCGAAGAAATTATCTGCTTCTAATTAACCCTTCCATGTACAAATTCCTGTACGAAATTACGAATTTGTGTTTTTCATAATTTTTTTGCAGAAAGAACGAAAGGACCGTAAAACACAATGAGATCCGGAAGAAATACGGTAAGTGTATTTTCTTCGACATTAATTGGTGAAATATAAAGTGAAATGATTCATACAACGCATTGCGCAGACGCCAGATGTTTGGGCCTATGAAACGGAACCATCTGTTATTATTTTCTGCTGTAGTTACAGGTTTCTGTTCTAAACTTTTCGCTCCCCTCTGTTCCACTTACCTGCTTAGCAATGCACAGTTACCCAGGGTTGTGTTCTGGGACGGACTGGGAACTTAAAGTGGCCCTGGAAAAAAATAAAAATAATAAAAGTGGCCCCATGTTGTAGGAGGGTCTAAATTAACAGAAGGTGGGGCAACTCAAATCGGCAGTCCCTCTATGTTGGCCATCAGTAGATGCCATTTGCTGTCCTCCTCCAGTTCTCCCAGATTAAGATATGGAGCAGGAGGCTTAGGAGGTGAGATGTGGGCAAGATCAGTTGAATTCAGGATGGCAGGTGGGTTGCGGCAGAGAGGAGGGCTTGGGCGGCCCACCGGGAAATTTCCCTGTAAGGTCTATGGCCAATCCGCCCCCTGGTTGTGTCTGGGGCACCATCGTTTTCGCCACAGTCTTAATGGAAGTGAATTATCAGAAAATAAGTGTATTTGTTATATGACTATCCATATACAAGTATTGAAATATAACGGCTTAGTCGTGGTCGGATAGCTCTTCCTGTTTTCCTTAGCTGACATGTCAGCTTTGCTGTGTAGACTGGGACAGAGTAAGCAGAGGCAAGAGTTTAATTGACAGTCCTATTGTAGCACCGGAGGCCTAGATAAATCACAATATAGTAACCTTATATCCTATACACATGCAGATAAGTCTCCTAATCTCTGGGGGGGGCTGTACTCCATCGCTTCCTGGAGACTGTAATAATCTATGACATTTCTCTGTCCAATCTTTTGAGCTGCTATAAAGCACACACACCCTGCTGCACTGTCTGTACGGAAAACACAGGAAGGAAAGGCCTCTTCACATGGCCCACTGTAGCAAGCATTCCTTCCCGACAATCACTTGCTCGTCAGTGGAGGAGACCCTGAATTTACATGCAGCGATCACCTCCTCCACAGTAAGGGGAGGAGCGATCACTAATACCATCCCTTGTCCCCATACAAAATGTTTGCCGGCAGCAGAATGCTGTTTAGACACCGCGATCTGCTCCCGGCAGACAGTGATTTAGGTGACCGCATGAAAAATTCAGTCAATTATCGGCGGCACCTTTACACAGGCAGATTATTGCTAACGAGGATCCGTATAAAGTCTCTTTGCCTGAACATCGGGCAGTGTAAAGGGCTCTGGACTGTATGGCTCCAATATGGCTGCCACCAGGTACATTTTTGAAAAAATAAATAACTAGAACATGAATCAATTAGTGACCACCTTTTTATAGCGGTCACTAACAGGCCTTAGGCTAGACCGCCGCCTTTTTACAGCAGCCTAGTTTAAGTAATGCACTGGTCTCCTATGCAGTTCAGAGCTGAGGCTCTAAGGGCCCGGACAAGCAGAAGTGCTGATTTAGGCCGTTTGCCCCTTTAATGCAACTGTCAATACCAAAGAAGGCATCATAGTGATTTAGAGGAAGAGAGCTCCCTCTGTCTCCTTTCGGCACCCCATGAATGGCATTGCGGGGTGCCGATGTCTTGACATGGCAGTCTGGGCCTAATGAAGGCCCCAGGCCTGCCTGCAGTGTACATAAACTAAAAGCCATTATATTGTGTTATGCTGCCTTAAAGGGCAGCTCCATGATATTAGTAAAGGGGTTGCCCAGAATCTATAGAAGAAAAAAAAATGAGAGGTGGCTGGACAGTTTGTAAACAAACAAACACTTTTTGACAGACCTACCGTTCCAGCACCGCTACTCCTGTCCCCTCCATACCAGAAGTCATGTGACTGCTGCCAACCAATCAATGGCCTCAGTGGTAATATGTGCGCGAATGGCACTTGCCTGTTGAGGTTCAGCAGTTACGTGCCTCATTATATATTTGCTGTTAGGAAAATCCACTCTTAATTCATTGGCTTCCTGGTAATTTAGTGGTGGGCTTGTGCTTATACACAGCAGCCGACCTGAACAAGTACAGCTGCAGGGTAAAGTATGGTAGAGGGAGGGGACAAACAGACTTATTAACCTCTGAAGAGATGGTAGTTGGATTTCACACTGCTATAGACAATGCAGGTAGACCGCTGCAGCTCATCGGCCAGTGATCTTATGTGTAGGGTGGACATCAGGGATCAGACATGTTGGTTTTTGACTATTGGGTGAGACGACCATGCATGTTGATGGTGGTGTAGGCTGTTGGCTAGGCTGTGTTTATGGCCAAGGGTGTGTGTAAAGAACCTGAGCAGAGCTTCTCGGCCTGGAGCATTGCCACCCTACCCATTAGCCCACCCAGCTGCACCCACTGACTTTATATATCAATGAACCATGGCCTCACCTTGGTGTCGGACCCATCTTTTCATGCAGTTGTGAATGCTCTGCATGTGAAGGTCCTGTCCGGGTTATTTGCCCTGTAAGATTAGGATCTTCTCAGTCTGATGACCTTTTCTTTGTCATGTTCTTTTCGCCAATGTGAGAGCTAAATGTAAAACATCTGCTGAGCAGTGATAACCGGGCTTGTTTATTAGGTCAGGGAGGGTGACCCTCGGCACCTATTCACTTTCCTGTTTCAGCGGTTGAGTATACAGTATATCCCTATATTGTTCTGTATTGTAAAATTGAATTAAAGATATTATAGATCGTTATAATCGCCTTTGCCCTCCCCAGAGACTGAGGAGTGACAATGGAGCTGAATACAGAGCCTCATCTGTGTGTATAGTGTTACTGTACTGCGTTATAGGCCTTGAGCCATTGTACAGTAGAGCCATTGTTACTTACCCACCCTCTAATGATAATGAGATGACTCTGCTCATCTGTCCCAGTCTATACAGCAAACCTGACAAGTTAGTTACAGAAAAGAGGAAATATCAGCCTCTGCTTGGGTCTGCTCCAGTATAACTAGAACCAAAAAAAGGCATCAAATAGTAAAAAAATAAAAAAAAGTGTAATATAATATAAAAATAATATTGTATTTTAGATGATACTTTGCCTTTTGGAGAGATTTTACAGACGTCCGTATCCGTTTTGTGGTCTGAAAATCGCAGATCTGAGGTCCGTGTGTCATTCGCATTTTATTTGCAGACCCTTTGGGGGTCATTTATTAAGAGTGCGTTTTAGACAACGGTCTTAACAAGCCCTGAAGCTGGCGGTGGATCCGCCGAAGTTATGAAGAGGCGCCGGCCTCTCCATAACTTTGGCGTTTTCAAGGTTGGACCGAGCTGCTTTTTTAGCAATGTTGGATTAGAACCGTCAGCATATTCGGACACAGACAACTAAATCGCCCTCCACACAAATACTCCTCTCTTCCAACACAATCCTGTGGGATATCGAGAGATCGCACCAATAGTGAAGTACTGATAGTTCCAGTCAGGTAAAAAGGTTTTATTGTACTCACAAAGCCAATCTTGGTTAAAAGCTCATCACAAATATAAAACACCGTCTCCTACTCCTGCCCGACCCGGGTTTCGCTTTCGCGCTTCATCAGGGGCAACTGGTCAACCCCTTTCAGGGTCGTCTTAAATTACCCAAATTATCCACCCATATTTCGTGTTCAACCAATCACAAAGGCCTTGGTCCAAACACGAAAAAAGTGAATAACGATACATAAAAATTTTAAATACATTAAAATACATGTAGGATAACCAATAGAAATACATAATAAATTAAATAAAATTCATCCTGCGTAAAAACATATGGAAAACCAATAAAAATACATAGTGAATAAAACAATTCATCCTGAGTAACACAACATGTCATTATAACAATCCGGGGGAATCAAAAGGCGCTATTATATTATTGCCTAATATTTCTAACCACTATTCAACCTGATAACACTTAATCCATAAATATATCTATTTCTACGCACCATTGATGACTACGCACAACCGCAATCACAGCCTCCACAATCGCAGCCTCCCACAATCGCAGCCCCCACAAGCGCAGCCCCCACAATCACAGCCTCCCACAATCGCAGCCTCCCACAATCGCAGCCTCCACAATCGCAGCCTCCACAATCGCAGCCTCCTCTAACATCGTTCCTTATTCCTGACCCCTCCCACGTGGTCGGTTCCAGCCTATCAGCTATTACAACTCCTCCATTCATCTGAAGGTCCTTCAATCCCGCATAGCACTCCGCGCCGTCTCGTAGGCGAGTTATTCACACAAGACAGGATTTTACATCACACTCTATATTCAATCCCTGTGGTTGGACGGTACCTAACAAACATCCACTCTACTTCTTTCCCGTTTATCTGTGCGATGGGATCCCCTCCCCGCCACGGATTTTTCACCAATTCGATCCCCATAAAGGATTTTTTTGAAGGCACTTTTTAAAATGCAGGGAGACACTGTGGGTCTCTGGGCCTTTTTTGATGTTTCTAATATGTTCTTGAACACGGGTTTTTTATTTTCTCGTTGTTCTGCCAACGTACTGGAGGCCACAAGGGCACTCCAGTACTAGACTACTCCCGTGCTCTCACAGGTTGGGTTCTCTTTCATTTTAAATGTCTGATTATTCTTGTTTGATCGGACCGTAGTTACCATCGTCTTTTTATTTTCCCTGCTCCTATTTCTACACGCAAGGCAAAAACCACCCCTCGTGAATTTACTCCTCGGGGCTGCACTATGTACCAATTGCATTTTTAGATTCGGGGCTTTTTTTAAAACTTATCATAGGTTGTGAAGGAATTTCCTTCCCCAAAATGGGATCGTTCTTCAGAACCCCCCAATTTTTACGGATCATATTCTTAAGTATTCCGGCATTCATACTGTATTGAGGAATGAAAGCCTGAAGTCCCTTTCTCTTTTACCGGTCTCCATTTGTTCTACCCTTACGTTTTCTCCTAGAGCCTCACAGCATTTATCTAACTCCCCCTCTACAGACCCCTTTTCTACAAACCTTCTTTTAATATCCTGACTCTGATCCCTAAAATCTTGTACTTCCGTGCAATTTCGATGAATTCTCCTCATTTGTCCTTTAGGGATATCGTTAAGCCGTTGGCCATGGTGACAACTGGTAACATCCATGTAAGCGTTCACATCCGTTGATTTGAAAAAAGTTTGGGTCTTGAAACTATTACCCTAAAGATGGTAAGATCTAGAAAATCATCCGCCGTATTACGGATACAGCTCGTGAAGTTTAAATTCCAACTATTGCAATTTAATCCGCAATAAGCTCCTCTAAACCCTGTATTTCCCCCTCTCCAAAATAAAAGACAATCGTCAATGTAGCGTCGCCACACTATTAGTTCGCCCCTCTCTGTTTTTTTCATTTCAAATAGGACTGATCGTCTCTCTCTCCCACAAGGCCATAAATAAATTGGTGAAACTTGGGGCGAATTTCGCCCCCATCGCCGTTCCGGTGCACTGCAGATAATATGTGTCCTTGTAGATAAAATAATTATGGCTCAAACAAAAATCAACCTACAATAAATTTCCCCTGTATAGCTTGCATATCAGCATCACCACCTAATGCTACCTCAACCCCTTTAAGTCCCAAATTCTCCGGAATAATGGTGTAAAGCAGGGGTGCACAACCTGCGGCCCGGGGGCCACATGCGGCCCTCGATACCATTCTGTGCGGCCCCCAACCATCTGGTAACAGACATGTATGCCTATGTCTTGTGGCTGCTCACATGTATTTTTCATGTATTTCTCCCATTAGATGGGAGTCCTGGAAGTGTAACTAGACATTAATGGTATATAATGTATGTTAAATATGCCATAAGTACAACATTTTAGTTGTTAATACACCTTTAAATTTTAATTTCGGCCCTCGTCATTGGTTCAGTCTGGCAATGTGGCCCCCAACCAGGAAACGTTGTGCACCCCTGGTGTAAAGGGAGGCGATGTCCACCGCGGCCGACCGTACATCCGGACTACTGGCCTCTACGTTTTTGACCCAATCAATCACACTCCCTGAATCTCTCAGATACGAGGGGATCTGTATTACATACCTCTGAAGGAAAAAATCCACGTATTCGGAAAGGCTACTTGTCAAGGAATTAATCCCCGAAACAATAGGTCTTCCAGGGGGGTTTGAGAGACTCTTGTGGATTTTGGGTAAGTGATATATCACCCGAGTGACCGGATGTTTAATCATTAATCCATCTCTTCTTTATTAATAATCCCATTTTTAAAGCCTTCCTGAATTAAACTCGACATTTCTCTTTTAAACCCCAATACAGGGTTCCCTTTAAGTCTGCGGTAAGTGTTTTCTTCAGCGATCAGTCTCTGCATCTCATTCTCATATTTGTGTACATCCATTACTACCACCCCCCTCCTTTATCGGACGGGTTTATTATAATACCGCTGGTACTTCCCAACCCTCCCAATGCCTGTCTCTCTTCTTTATTTAAGTTGTATTGTTTCTGTTTCACATCAGGTTTTTCCAATTCTTTCAACATCGCTCTCTAGAACGCATCTATACGCTCATTATCTCTGCTGTGAATGATACCATTCCCCAGCCCTGCGGTTTTGAGTGGAGCTGCTTGCTTGTTCATGTGGTATTTTGCGATATTTAGTTTTCTCATAAATTTATGGATGTCTAAGAACACCTCAGACCTATTAAGCCTCTTGCTAGGGGCAAATTTAAGTCCTTTACCAAGTACATGTTTTTCTTGTTCCGATAGTTCATATGCGCTAAGATTAACGACCTCTCTTACTTCCCTTTGCTCTTTTGTGGCTTGGGCTGTTGTTTATTCCCTCCTCTCTTCCCTCCCTCTACGTGACTTATTTTTAGGAGGGGATAGATCATCAGCATCTGATCGGCGGGGGTCCGACACCCGGGACCTCCGCCGATCAGCTGTGCAACGCCGCGGCCTTCTCACTGTTTACCGCTGGCCCAGTGATGTCACGACTAGTATCCCTGGCCTGGGCGGGGCTAAGCTCTGTTCACTTGAGTGGTGCTTAGCCCCGCCCAGGCTAGTAATACTAGTCATGACATCACTGAGCCAGCGGTAAACAGAAGGCTGCGGCGCTGCTGCCTTCTCAAACAGCTGATCGGCGGGGGTCCCGGGTGTCGGACTGCCGCCGGTCAGATGCTGATGATCTATCCAGAGGATAGATCATCAGTTTAAACAAAAGTGCAGAACCCCTTTTAACCTTTCTTTCCTCCTTTTCCCCTCCCTCCATCGTATCCCTCTCATCGCCTGATGGGCAAAATTTTATGTTTCAATGTAAAGGTCTGGATGTGTTCCCAAAATGACTCCATCTACACTTTCTTTCTGTACTCCCACCCCATGCGATCTCTGTATATTATCTTCCCTGCTGTACCTGCTTGTTTTCTTGGTTGATATTGGTGGTTTATATAATATTTTCTATAATCTTATTGCGGTTGTTGTCTCTGCTGGTAAGTAAAGCGCGGTTTCCTATACTGATTAGGGTAGCCTCCATAATCTCCCCTATAGTTCCCATAGTTGTAATATGGTCTTCTCCATGAAGTGTAGTGGTAACCATGTTGTCCGTTATATCCAGACCTGTAATGTTTATTTTGCTGCATGTCTTTTCTTTCATTATCACAATCGCCCGTGTCATTCATTCCCTGCTTTATTTCAGTGTTCTCTTGTTCCCTATATTTACCTGCATAATATCCCTCGTTAGGGCGACCCATGTCCTTGCTTGTGCGAACTTCTTCTTTTTTTTACTCCATTTCCACTTATACACTCTATTGTTTTCATACTCTTCACACACTTTAAAAACCTTTTTCTGTTTCTTCCTCTTCACCTCCATTTCAGCCTTAGTTAAAACCCTGAGACATCCGCTGCACAGATCAGTATATTCCTTCTGCCCCCTATATGGTTGCAATAAAAGCTGTAATCGCTCAATATCCTCGTGAATACGTTTCAATTTCTCTTTTCTTTTGCACACAATAAAACTCATAGTTCTGCGGCCACATTCATTCATGAGTTTTTTCCCCACTCTTCTAAATCATTGAGATCCTCCGAATTGAGTGGTAATTGCCACCGCAAACCTTCCGGGATCTTATCCTCAGCAAGGTATTTTTCTAGGGACAAGATATCCCAGGTGGATCTCATCTCTTTTAATCCGGTCTTTCTCTAGTTCAGAGAACAAACTTCCCAAACTCGTCTCCCCTTTCTTGTTCTCCCTAGAGAAGACCGATTCAACATCACATATTAAATTAGCTCTAAAATCAAATATATATTCATCCTACGGCGTATACCGAGTAGCCCACAGTCCATATAAATAAAAGAAACACTTCGGTACGTTGCCTGTATGGTCAGAGTCGCTGGTCCCAAATGTGAAGTGGCAATGTCCACACAGACAGTCAATGCGTTTTCAAGGCAGGACCGCGCTGCTTGTTTAGCGATGTTGGATTCTTCACTCTAGCACAGAACCATCAGCATATGCGGACACAGAGAACTAAATCGGCCTCCACACAAATACTCCTCTCTTCCAACACAATCCTGTGGGATATCAAGAGATATTACAGCCCCCACAATCACAGCCCCCACAATCACAGCCCCCACAATCACTGCCTCCACAATCACTGCCTCCACAATCGCAGCCTCCACAATCGCAGCCCCCACAATCGCAGCCCCCCACAATCGCAGCCCCCCACAATCGCAGCCCCCCACAATCGCAGCCCCCCACAATCGCAGCCCCCCACAATCGCAGCCCCCCACAATCGCAGCCCCCCACAATCGCAGCCTCCACAATCGCAGCCCCCACAATCACAGCCTTCACAATCGCAGCCTCCACAATCACAGCCCCCACAATCACAGCCCGCACAATCACAGCCCCCACAATCACAGCCCCCACAATCACAGCTCCCTCTAACATCGTTCCTCATTCATGACCCCTTTCACGTGAGAGGTTCCACCCTATCGGCTATTACAACCACATATAAATACCACATGAACAAGCAAGCAGCTCCACTCAAAACCGCAGGGCTGGGGAATGGTATCATTCACACTGAGTTGCGCGATAAATCACGTTTTTTCCCCAACAGCAGAGATAATGAGCGTATAGATGCGTTCAAGAGAGCGATGTTGGAAGAATTGGAAAAACCTGATGTGAAACAGAAACAATACAACTTAAATAAAGAAGAGAGACAGGCATTGGGAGGGTTGGGAAGTACCAGCGGTATTATAATAAACCCGTGCGATAAAGGAGGGGGGTGGTAGTAATGGATGTACACAAATATGAGAATGAGATGCAGAGACTGATCGCTGAAGAAAACACTTACCGCAGACTTAAAGGGAACCCTGTATTGGGGTTTAAAAGAGAAATGGCGAGTTTAATTCAGGAAGGCTTTAAAAATGGGATTATTAATAAAGAAGAGATGGATTAATGATTAAACATCCGGTCACTCGGGTGATATATCACTTACCCAAAATCCACAAGAGTCTCTCAAACCCCCCTGGAAGACCTATTGTTTCGGGGATTAAATTCCTTGACAAGTAGCCTTTCCGAATACGTGGATTTTTTCCTTCAGAGGTATGTAATACAGATCCCCTCGTATCTGAGAGATTCAGGGAGTGCGATTGATTGGGTCAAAAACGTAGAGGCCAGTAGTCCGGATGTACGGTCGGCCACGGTGGACGTCGCCTTCCTTTACACCATTATTCCGAAGAATTTAGGACTTAGAGGGGTTGAGGTAGCATTAGGTGGTGATGCTGATATGCAAGCTATACGCGGGAAATTTATTGTAGGTTGATTTTTGTTTGAGCCATAATTATTTTATCTACAAGGACACATATTATCTGCAGTGCACCGGAACGGCGATGGGGGCGAAATTCGCCCCAAGTTTCACCAATTTATTTATGGCCTTGTGGGAGAGAGAGACGATCAGTCCTATTTGAAATGAAAAAAACAGAGAGGGGCGAACTAATAGTGTGGCGACGCTACATCGAGGATTGTCTTTTATTTTGGAGAGGGGGAAATACAGGGTTTAGAGGAGCTTATTGCGGATTAAATTGCAATAGTTGGAATTTAAACTTCACGAGCTGTATCCGTAATACGGCGGATGATTTTCTAGATCTTACCATCTTTAGGGTAATAGTTTCAAGACCCAAACTTTTTTCAAATCAACGGATGTGAACGCTTACATGGATGTTACTAGTTGCCACTATGGCCTACGGCTTAAAAATATCCTTGAGGGACAAATGAGGAGAATTCATGAAATTGCACGGAAGTACAAGATTTTAGGGATCAGAGTCAGGATATTAAAAGAAGGTTTGTAGAAAAGGGGTCTGTAGAGGGGGAGTTAGATAAATGCTGTGAGGCTCTAGGAGAAAACGTAAGGGTAGAACAAAAGGAGACCGGTAAAAGAGAAAGGGACTTCAGGCTTTCATTCCTCAATACAGTATGAATGCCGGAATACTTAAGAATATGATCCTGAAAAATTGGGGGGTTCTGAAGAACGATCCCATTTTGGGGAAGGAGATTCCTTCACAACCTATGATAATTTTTTTTAAAAAGCCCCGAATCTAAAAATGCAATTGGTACATAGTGCAGCCCCGAGGAGTAAATTCACATGGGGTGGTTTTTGCCTTGTGTGTAGAAATAGGAGCAGCGAAAATAAAAAGACGATGGTAACTACGGTCCGATCAAACAAGAATAATCAGACATTTAAAATTAAAGGGAACCCAACCTGTGAGAGCACGGGAGTAGTCCACGTACTAGAGCGCCCTTGTGGCCTCCAGTACGTTGGCAGAACAACGAGAAAATTAAAAACCCCTGTTCAAGAACATATTAGAAACATCAAAAGGGGCCCAGAGACCCACAGTGTCGCCCTGCATTTTAAAAAGTGCCATCAAAAGAATCCGAAAAGATTATCCTTTATGGGGATCGAATTGGTGAAAAATCCGTGACGGGGAGGGGATCCCATCGCACAGATAAACCGGTAAGAAGTAGAGTGGATGTTTGTTAGGTACCGTCCAACCACAGGGATTGAATATAGAGTGTGATGTAAAATCCTGTCTTGTGTGAATAACTCGCCTACGAGACGGCGCGGAGTGCTATGCGGGATTGAAGGACCTTCAGATGAATGGAGGAGTTGTAATAGCTGATAGGCTGGAACCGACCACGTGGGAGGGGTCAGGAATGAGAAACGATGTTAGAGGAGACTGCGATTGTGGAGGCAGTGATTGTGGGGGCTGCGATTGTGGGGGCTGCGATTGTGGAGGCTGTGATTGTGGGGGCTGTGATTGTGGGGGCTGTGATTGTGGGGGCTGTGATTGTGGGGGCTGTGATTGTGGAGGCTGCGATTGTGGAGGCTGCGATTGTGGAGGCTGCGATTGTGGAGGCTGCGATTGTGGAGGCTGCGATTGTGGAGGCTGCGATTGCGGTTGTGCGTAGTCATCAATGGTGCGTAGAAATAGATATATTTATGGATTAAGTGTTATCAGGTTGAATAGTGGTTAGAAATATTAGGCAATAATATAATAGCGCCTTTTGATTCCGCCGGATTGTTATAATGACATGTTGTGTTACTCAGGATGAATTTTATTTTATTATTGGTTTTCCTACATGTATTTTATGTATCATTACCATCTTTTTTTGTATTTGGACCAAGACCTTTGCGATTGGTTGAACACGAAATATGGGTGGATATTTTTGCTAATTTAAGACGGCCCTGAAAGGGGTTGACCAGTTGCCCCTGATGAAGCGCGAAAGCGAAACCCGGGTCGGGCAGGAGTAGGAGACGGTGTTTTATATTTGTGATGAGCTTATAACCAAGATTGGCTTTGTGAGTACAATAAAACCTTTTTACCTGACTGGAACTATCAGTACTTCACTATTGGCGCGATCTCTCGATATCCCACAGGATTGTGTTGGAAGAGAGGAGTATTTGTGTGGAGGGCGATTTAGTTCTCGGTGTCCGAATATGCTGACGGTTCTGTGCTAGAGTGAAGAATCCAACATCGCTAAAAAAGCAGCGCGGCCCTGCCTTGAAAACGCATTGACTGTCTGTGTGAATGTTGCCCACTTCACATTTGGGACCAGCGACTCTGACCATACAGGCAACGTACCGAAGTGTTTCTTTTATTCATACATAACTTTGGCGCCTCCTCCGCCGGTCTAAATGTTTATCAGCTTTTTTGCTGGTTTAAATTTAGACCATTTGCTACAAAACTTTGCTATAGTTTCTTATTTAGTTTTTTTTTCTCATTTTCTCTGAATTAGTTGACTGTTTAAAGAGGAGTTGTCCGATATCCTGACATTCCGTTTTTTAGTAAAAACAAGTTCAATAAATAACAATTCTGGAGCCATTATTGTCGTTCCTCTGTTATTCCTCCTGGAAATGTCAAGTTGCGCTTGAAGTCTTTAGGGAAATTGTCCATGGGAAATAGTATGCAAACTACAGGAAAACTGCCGCCTGTAGGTGACTAATGCTGTACGGCAATGTCAGTCGATTTCTATCCTTTTAGAGAACCTTGAAACATGGCTCGGCGTATAAGCCAAACTGTGTCAGCCGGACGCGTCCAGGCTAATGGGTCCTCGTTAATGAATGCACGGGAGGCCAGTCAGTACTCCATTAATCCTCTCCTAGGCGTTTTAATATAATCCCAATGCCCCCAATACTCAGACTGAGTTGTGGATACGGGTTGTTGAAGTTTAATCTTTACAGCGTGTGATAAACCACTCGCAGATGAGCTTAATGTCTCTGCTGTGTAATTGTGATGAGGTGTTGGCGGAGACGACGCCGGGGAGCGAGCCTTTACACGCAGCCTATTGAAGTTTATTGCTGGATTTGCTTCTTTTTTTAAAAAAAAATTTTCTCCTCCAGATTCATTTTCGGTTCCTTTTCCTGACACCATATCCAGCCGTGCCACGATATAATGATTAATTTCCTTTATGCACATGGGAATTCTCCAGAATGCGACATTGTTCTTCTGGGGGCTCTTTTCCTCCATGTCCGACTTAATTCACTCTTAATAAGGATGAGTGACAGAATGAGAAGAGCTTTATTAACTCGGAAAGATTAAACCACAAAATGTCAGCTCAGGCTCGTCGGGGGAGACGCTAATATGTGTGCATTTTCCGTTTACCCCAGCTATTCTCATATAATTTAGATGGTAATTACATATTGAGATTGCCTGGCATGGAGAGAGAAAGTGACAGTGAGACTAGAAAACCCATTGTCATGTGCCCTATTTAAAGGGGTTGTCCTGGTGTGGAGCTGAACCCGGACATATCCCCTTCTTCACCCAGGCAGCCCCCCTGATATGAGCATTTCACGCTCCATTGCTCTCCCTTGCCCTGCGCCGTTTAGATTTTTTTACACTGCTAGGCAGGGGCTTCCACCTAGCAGTGTTCCCGGTGGCATCACCAGCACTAATGAACGGGCTTTAGCGCTGCCCTAGCCGTTTTACAGGCTAGGGCAGCGCTAAAGCCCGCCCATTAGTAGGCGGAAGCCTCCGCCTAAGTTTACCTATCACCGAGTCTCCAGAAAAAGCCTTTGCCCTGCACGATTCAGCGCAGGGCAAAGGAGAGCACCCGAGCATGAAATGTCAGAGGGGCTGCCTGCGTGAAAAAGGGGATATGTCTGGGTTTAGTGTACCCCTTTAAGGAAGAGTTAATAGAAGGGGGTACTCTGTTCAGGATCTTCATCTCTTGGCCAGAGAGCCTCTCGCTCTGGAGGACCCGTCCTGTCCTGTATTACACCAACAGCTTACTGATTTGAATGGACACTGTGTAATACTTCATTTCTCCTGTGGTAGCGCTGCAGGGAAATCGAATACTTACTGCCAGGTGTTCCCACCGATTACAGCTGATCAATGGAAGTCCCAGGAGGATGAAACTATGTGATCAGCTTATAGTCAATGGACCCTCCTAACAGATAGGGGTTACCCAAAACTGAGAACCCCTTTAACATGTAATTCATTTCCCATCATTGGTGGAGATCCTCCAGTCATTATCAGTAAACTTCTATCCTGTTAGAGAGCTTTGAAACATGGTTTGGTATATAAGCCAAACCTTAGGTGGGTGCTGTCATGGATAGCGGTGTCCAGACTATACTATGGGACTCTTTCTTTGGGTTAAAATGGTTCTCTGGGCTACGGGCTATGAATAATGTATCCTGAGGATAGGTTATCAATGTCAGATCGGTGGGGGCACCCCTACCGATCAGCTGTTTTCAGGCCAGTGTACAGAGCAGGAGTCGGACAGCTCCATTCGTGGTTTAGTGGCTGTGTCGGGGTCGGCACCAGAAGCTATGTAGTGCCTTCGGCCTCCACTCCGTACACTGTATAGCTTCCGGCGCCTTGGCTGCCAGGAACGGCCAGATGTTGGCTCGATCCGATCTTGATGACCTATCCTGAGAGTAGGTCATCAATATCTGTAGCCCGGACAAACCCTCTTAGGCTAGTTTCACACTAGCGTTTGAGAGCTCCGACAGGGAAAAGCCTGCCTGAATGCTTGCTGGCCCATTAACTGTGATGAGGACCAACTGAGCTCCGGCCACAACCTGGCAAATATGCAGAGAATCAGCCGGACAAATATTGCTGCTCATCAACTATAATGGGGAACAGCGGGCATCAGTGCCGGATCCAGAGAGCTCTTCCCTGTCAGAGCTCTCAAACGCTAGTGTGAAAGTAGCCTAAGATATCATTTGCCCCCCCCCCCCCAACACACACATAAATTAAAACTTTTGGGTATTTTCCAACTTTGTTCCTTGTTTCTTTGTTGCTTTTTAATTACCAAAGCAAAAAAAAAATGGCTGCCGCATGTTCGGCTGATCTGTGAAACGATCTGTAATCTGCGTCTAAATATAACTGGGATTCTTCATGTCCCTCGGTGAGGTCAACTGGCAAATTTTACCTTGACCCTTTCTGTATCTTGCCGATTACTCAATATAAAAATTGCCGCATGGTCGATGACTAGCGCTCCTCCCGGTTCTAGAGCAAAGCAATTTTAAAATGTCAGGTGCAGGAGTCCCGAGCGGCGGGCGATACAAGAGAGAGTGAACTTTAAACAAGCAGCTCCATCTGTACAAATAGCGGTGAAGGTCTGTTTGTGCGTTCTCATAAAGCCTAGATTCAAGGCAAACACCGGGGACATTGATATAAGCACCGGCGCACCTGTTTCTACCTGCTCGCTGTATTATAACACTTACACAGGACCAGGATGTATACCAGCCTCTGTGTACCAGGATTTATAACCTGTCTTAAAGTGTAATATTATATTTTTTTTATTAGAGCTAGGCATGTACATCTGAGTTAATCTGTCAATGTCTGTCCAAAGATCTGTAATTGCCTTATAATAACAGCTTTCATTAATGTCCCCTGTCCCTTAAAAGACCGTTGCCAGGGCTTTTCTGTCTTCCTTTTAGTATAAACAGAAGAGAGAGGGGCGGTCCTACACACTGCATGCCTGCATCAGGCTTCAGAGTGAGGAGGCGTGTCTTTCAGTAATCCAATCTGATTGGCTGGCAGGAAGCTGCTGGCTACAGCAAGTGTGTATGGGAAGTGAGGGAAGACAGTTTAGGCCTCAGAGAACTGGCAGAGCAGCCATCATAATGCAGCGTTCAAAACAGCTGTAACTCCAAACTCCAACTTACAAATTTTAATCAGCAGGATCGACCCTACCAGACAGTATGCCTGGTTTATTAGGGTTTATCCTGCTGATAGGTGCTCTTTAAAGGTACAGGGAGTTTTTGACAAAATGTCTGGATTCTGGATGACCCCTTTAAGGCACAGGTAGACCTTAAAAAGTGGTCACTGATTGTATAACGTCCATGCAGTCTATAGTATATGGCGGCATAGCCTTGAGAAGTCCTTAGTGGTGCCAGATCATGTCGTAGTGACGTCCTAAGGCTGCTAATATACTTGTAAGGCTTCTTCTTGAGGAGACATGATGAGGAGATGATTCTGCTCCTAATTTATCTGCTGTCTGGAGTGTCAGGATGGGTTATGTCTGTCGGTATAATGGAGAAGACATAAAGTTGTTCAATCCAATTTCCTTGTAATCTAATTTATTATGTATGAAATGCAAACCCTTCCTGCTACTGGTTGCAGAAGTAAACACTTGCGGGTCTTGTCAGCGAGAGATCTCCACATGCCGGGCGATGAGAAGACGAAAATAGGAAGCAGTAAAAGTTCCTTGGTTCACTATTTGCAGGAAGCCATTAATATGGATCGGTCTATGGCATTGCCCATGTTTGACCTTCCCAATGTTAATTCACCAACACGTTAAAGACTGTTGTACTGGCAGCTACCGGTTTGTGTACACAGCTCCTCTGCAGACCTACAGTGCCTAGAAAAAAGTATTTATACCCCTTGAACTTTTCCACATTTTATCGCGTTACATCCACAAACGTAAATGTTTTTTAATGGTATTTTATGCAATAGACCAAAAGTGAAAAGAAAATGATACATGGTTTTCAAAAAATTTAATACATAAACCTCTGGAAAGTGTGGTGTGCGTTTGTATTCAGCCCCCTGTACACTGATACCCTTAAATAAAAATCCAGTGTGACCAACTGCCTTCAGAAGTCGCCGAGTTAGTAAATAGAGTCCACCTGTGTGTAATGTATTCTCAGTATAAATACAGCTGATCTGTGAAGGCCTCGGGGGTCTGTTAGTGAACATTAGTGATCAAACAGCATCATGAAAACCAAGGAACACACCAGACAGGTCAGGGATAAAGTTGTGGAGAAGTGCAAAGCATGGTTAGGTTATCAAACAATATCTCAAGCTTTGAACATCTCATGGAGCAATATTGAATCTATCATCCGAAAATGAAAGGAGTACGGCACAACTGCAAACCTACCAAGACATTGCTGTCCACCTAAACTGACAGCCCAGGCAAGGAGAGCACTAATTAGAGAAGCAGCCAAGAGGCCCATGATCACTCTGTAGGAGCTGCAGAGATCCACAGCTCAGGTGGGCGAATCTGTCCACAGGACAACTATAAGTGTCACGTACTTCACAAATCTGGCCTTTATGCAACAGAGGCAAGAAGAAAGCAATTTTTAAAAGCAAGCTATAAGAATTCCAGTTTGCAGTTTTCCACAAGCCATGTAGGGAACACAGCAAACGTGTGGAAGAAGGTGCTCTGGTCGGATGAGACCAAAGTTCAACCTTTTGGCCTAAATGTAGAACGCTATGTGTGGTGGAAAACTAACACTGCCCATCACCCTGAACACACCATCCACACCGTGAAACATGGCGGTAGCATCATCATGCTGGGGGGAGGACAGGGAAGCCAGTCAGAGTTAATGGGAAGATAGATGAAGCTAAATACAAGGCAAATCCTGGAGGAAAACCTGGTAGAGGCTGCAAAAGACTAGAGACTGGGGCGGAGTTTCACTTTCAGCAGGACAACGACCCTACACATCCAGTCAGAGCTACAATGGAATAGTTCAGATCAAAGCATATTCATGTGTTAGAACGGCCCAGTCACAGTCCAGACCTAAATCCCATTGAGAATCTGTGGCAAGACTTGAAAATTGCTGTTCACAGACTTTCTTCATCCAATCTGAATGAGCGCGAGCTCTTCTGCAAAGAAGAATGGTCAAAAATGTCAGCCTCTAGATGTGGAAAACTGGTAGAGACAATCCCCGAAAGGCTTGCAGATGTTATTGCAGCAAACGGAAGTCCCAAAGTATTGACTAAGGGGCTGAATACAAATGCATGCCACATTTTCCAGATTTTTATTGACTTAAAATTGTCAAAACTAGGTATCATTTTCTTTTCACTTTACACATACTTCCTACTTTGTGGTGATCCATTACACAAAATCCCAATAAAATACATTTACCATTGTGGGTGTAACATAAAAAAATGTGGAAAAGTTCAAGGGGTATGAATACTTTTTCAAGGCACTGTATACGTGTCCATGGTTACAGATTCATACAAACCCTAAGCAGTGTGATCCTGAAGAAGTGTTACTCTCTTTAAGCGGACATGTTTGCTCTACAGACAGTGGACACATGGGTGGACAGTGGACACAACACATTAGGCTATTTTAAACAATCTTCAGGACCATTTAAAGGTGCCGTCCAAGGGATTAACAAATTCTTAGAAAAAGATCAGAAAGGGTTAAAAAATAAAAGAAGAAAGGCACACCGATCCTCCATCATTGTTGTTCTGATATTTACCAAGTTCCCGATGGTTTCTATTTTTAACAGTTTTTCTTTTACAGGTTAAAGGCTATGCACATCTTTTGGGGGGCATTTTTTAAATATTATTGCATTGTACTCATTTTGAGCAAAAAATTATTTTTTAATTTATATTTATAAAAAAAACATGGAATCCTTTTTTTTCTGTACAGAGCTGAGATGCTCTAGAAGCACCCTTTGGATTTTCTGTCAGACCGGGAGCTGACGGGCTCCTTATCTCTGCTCTCTGACATTATAAACAGTCATTATAGCTCAGGTCTTGTCTTACTGATAATAATGTGGCGTAAATAAGCGTTTATGGCCTCTTAGTAATTTAGAGACATGGGTTATTAGATCACCAACACAAAGTGAAAGTACCCGTCACTCAGCTAGAAAAACAGTTAACCCTTTTTGACAGAACGGCTCAATATTTTTTATAAAGACCAATTAAATAAAAATGATTTATAGCCAAAAGTAAGTAAAATGCAATCATAAAGAAAAAATTGCCTCCAAAGGTGTACATAGCCTTTACGTTTCTGTAGACTATCTTTCCTTCAGTTTTACACTGAACCGTCAGGTTGCTGCCCTGACGGCTGAAGTTATAGCCCTCATCTCTGACTCCAATTAAAGCTAAACTCTTAGCAATTTGATGAATTGAATGACCTGTCAGGGAGTTCAGAGATAAGGGCTTCACAGGCATCCATTAGAGCAGCAACCTGACGGCTCAGTGTGATACTGAAGGTAAGATACTGAACCCTGTAGGACAAAAACTATAGCAATTTTTTAATATAGACCAATTGAAAAAATGATTCTTAGCCTAAAATGAGTAAAATGCAGTAAAAAAAAATACCCCCTCCCCCAAAGGTGTCCATAGCCTTTAAGACGCGGCAGTTTGATTTTTGTTCAGATGATTATGCCATTCTTTGCCTGTGACAGAATATAAAGTAACTGATAAGATTGCTTCTGCTGCATTCCCTTTTCTTCAAATGTCATTTTTTTATTTTTTTATTAACCCTTTAAAACGTTCTGTGGATTTTAGCCGGCACTCGCCACACTTCGCACTGCCTTTTCTAAAGCCACTTTCTCTCTATTTCCTAGGCCTCCTGCAAGATATGGATCATCCCTACAGCAAATTTGATAACGAGTAGATTTGGATGAGACCCGTGGATTTGATTCCGTCCTGCCGCATGAGCAAAACCCTGCAGATGCCGGACTGACCGCAGATTATTTCCACAGTGTGATGAGTGCATGAGGCTCCTGGGGTGCTTAACGCTGACCGTACACCTAGTGATAGTTGCTAACGATCCGACCGAGGTCAACCATTGTGTCTGTGGTACTGAAGAGATCTGTTCCCACCCACAGGACTGGATTCTATTGGTGGGAACAAGTATCTGAACTTTAAACGTTTTTTTTCCCCGTCATTTATTTTTAACCCTTTGATTAGAGGAAGGATATGCACATAAATAATATTCGCAATGGTCGGAACTTCATTTTCATTGCTCCAGATATCTTCACTTCACAGCTTCCTGATTTCGACTGCTCAGAATTTTAAAGCGGGCCTGTCACCTCTCCCGACAAGTCTGTAATAATTCTGCTGTCCCTCTGTTATTCCTCCTGGACACTGGGAGTTACCATTCTCTTTGTCAGTAGGCTGGATGTATACAATATGACATTATCAGCACTGATTGGACACTGTCAGACTGTAAGGAGAAAGGGGACTCCCAGCTGTCAATATATTTATGCATTTCCAGGTGGAATAACCAAGGTAAACCTGAACGTGACACTCCAGAACGCTTCTGTTATAGAGAATATAAGAAGAGTTGGCCGCTTTCTTCCAGAAACAGCGCCACAACTGTCCATGGGTTGTGGCTGGTATTGCAGCTCAGCGCCAATGACGTGAATTGAGCTGCAGTACCACATACAACCTGTGGACAGGTGAGGCACTGTTGTTACAAGACAGCAGCCATGTTTTTCTGATCCTCGATAACTCCTTTTGCATGCCACTTTTTGTGTGATTTTTTTTTTTTTTAGCTTTTGATTTTCCTTTGGATGTGAAATGTTTCTATCTTTTATGATTTTTGGTTTTATATATCTGTATATTAGATGTTATTATGGTCTTGCTCATTGCAATGTATTTAAAGGGGTATTCCCATCTGGGACATTAATGGCATATCACTAGTGTCAGCTAGATGCGGGTCCCACCGCTGGGACCAGCTCCATAACAGGGCCCCGCCACCCTTCATTCACCACTATGGGAGTTCCGTAAATAACAGAGCGCCGCCTCAGCAATTTCTGGCAGTCCCCTAGCGGCGAACGGAGAAGTGGTTGCGCTTGCGCGGCTTCCTCTCCAGTCACTGCCATGGGACTTCCAAGAACAGCCGTGCGCGTTCGCTCAGCTATTTTCAGAGCTCCCATACCAGTTAATGGAGAGCAAGCCGCGCAATGTGCTGTCCTTCACTTTGGGGGTCCCGTTCTCGAGATAGGAGAGGGTCGCAGAGGTGGGACCCGCACCAATCTGACATTGATGGCATGTCCTAGCGATGTGTCATCTCTATAACCACATTCTTGTAGGGTTAATGTAAGATTACAAAATAAAGGGTTGATTCCCCCCCCCCCCACGTCCACGGCCTGATATTGTAGCTCGACCCTGTTCAAGTGAATAACTGCAGTACCAGACACAACCTATGGATAAGAGTGGCGCTGCTTCCAGATAACGAGCATACCTCATATTTTCACCCCCGTAAAAGTCTCATTCACAGGACTGTATGGTCTGCATTTTATGCGGATCGCACGCGGATCCATTCGTTTCCACGGGGCCACAAAAAATGCGGACAGCATGTCCTTTCTGCATCCGGCTGATGCAGATTATAGAACATTTCCTGTTTTTGTCTGTTTTGCGGTAAGAATAGGCATTTTTACAATGGGGCCTGCAAAAAGTGCAAGATGCACGCGGACCACATCCGTATTTTGCGGATCTGAGATTTGTGGACCGCGAAATGTATACAGTCACGTGAATGTATCTAAGGGCTCATTCACATTTCCATGTCCGTTTGATGTCCATGGAAAAGCCGTCCGTCTGAAAATGATCGTGAAGGATCCGTGTTTAGTCCGCGTGTCCGTTTTTTGGCCCTCGTATTCCATGGACACTGCTCAGCTGAAAATGTAATTTCCAGAACATCTCCCACCAACGGTCCACAGAGCATGGATGCCATCCGTGTTGTGTCAGTGATTTTTTTGCATCACAAAAAAAAATAGTTTACGTCTCTGTTGGGCCCTCTACCATGGATCAGTGGAAAATCACTGTGAACAAACACATTAAAGGGCATCTGTCAGCAGTTTTGTGCCTATGACACTGGCTGACCTGTTAAATGTGCACTTGGCAGCTGAAGGCGTCTGTGTTGGTCCCATGTTCATATGTGCCCGCATTGCTGAGAAAAAATGATGGTTTAACATATGCAAATGAGCCTCTAGGAGCAACGGGGGCGTGGCCATTACACCTAGAGGCTCTGCTCTCTCTGCAACTGCCGCTTCCTCTGCACTTTCATTGACAGGTCCAGGCAGTGTAAACCTCATCACACTTGGTTCTGTCAAAGTGCAGAGGACACGGCCGTTGCAGAGAGAGAGAGGAGCCTTTAAGGTGTAATGGTAACGCCCCTGTTGCTCCTAGAGGCTCATTTGCATATATTAAAACTTTATTTTTCTCAGCAATGCGGGCACATAGGAACATGGGACGAACACAGATGCCTTCAGCTGCCAAGTGCACATGTAACAGGTCAGCCAGTGTCATAGGGACAAAACTGCTGACAGATGCCCTTGGAAAATGTAAGCATGAACGAGGCCTCAGCAGACTTCTTCCTTGGAGCCACTTTTACCAGACGGTTGGTTACTTATTTCCCTGTACCTTGGAATTATGAGAAATCCTCCTTTTGGGTAACTTACCGTTCAGATAATGCCCTGTGGGGATCTGACACAGCAGTCCATTCTTTTTGGAGTCCGTTGATGCATCAGCACGGCACGGATGAGAATTTGGGACTCCATGCATCTAAATGGGAGTGTTTAGAAAATACCATTGTGGAGTTTCCCTTTATGCAGTTATTTAACGTATGTTACGTGTGACAGTAAATCGGGGCTTTGCTTAAAGAACACAAGAGGCAAAAACCGGCCTGTTACTCTGCACTTTCACCTCGTCATCCTTGCATGAACAGGACGACTTATTTTAAAGGGTGTTTTCCTTCAGATAAGTTTCATTTATGGAGTTTGTCTTTTATTGTTTACTAAATACATTGCATTACATTTCTAGATTTTTAAATTTTTTTGTAGCGGTGCTGGTGTAGCAGAGCTCTGTTTGCCAACGCAGTAATGATACATTTTCAACAGTGTAACTGTAATATTTGCTATCAGTGGAGGAGTCGGGGGGCATCACCGTAGGGGTGCAGAGGTAACAGTTGCATCCAGCCCTGGTGCCTGAAGGGGGGGGAACAAGGACCCCTCTGTCTAAAAAGATGGCACCAGTATTATAAATGGTATGTGGGGTGGGAGGGCTCCATTACAGATTTTGCATTGGGGCCAGGAGCTTAAATGGGTATTCCCATCACAGACAATGAGGGCATATCGCTATGCTCCCATTGTCTGATAGGTGCAGGTCCCACCTCTGAGACCCGCACCTACGCCAAAAACGGAGCAGAGAGAGTGGTGCGCACTACCATTGATTTCTACGGGGCCGACGGAAATAGCCGAGCTATTTTTGGCAGCCCCATAGAAAATAATTATAGGGCGTCTGTGCATGCGCAGTGCGCCCTCCAGCGCCTTCCCCGCTTTGTTCTCCTAGCTATAAGCCCCCATTGTCAGTGATGGGAATACCCCTTGAAATGTGTGCTTCTGGGATTAGTGCAGGTAGACCTAATGTGTTGGAGACTATTCACATGGGACAGATTTGTTGCAGAAATTTTGCATTCATCTGAATGGGGGTTGTAGATATCGGCGCACATGTTGCAGAAACATCCCATACAGTTGTATGGACGTGATGTTCAATCGCAGAAAGAAAGTTCTGTCGCCTGTGTATGCAACCTGACAGTAGCTCAACAAGTTAAAAGATACAGTTCACTGACAGCTTCAGCTCTGCTACATCTGTACATCTGCTATGGGTTCCTGCACATGTCATATAGAAAATATCTACTGATACTTGTCAACCACTTTTATGAGCTGAGACCTTGTATTATCCGATATTGCACTTGATTCTCTCACTTTGTACATTTTATTGTTTCGTTGGGTATTTTCTTGAATAGTGTAATTCTATAAAATAAAAAAAAGTGACCCCGTCCTCCGCAGTGCCCCAGTCCGCAATCTTTGTGTCCTTGACCTCAATTACTGATCACATGAGGCTCCAACAGGTGGAGAGCTGAGGGGTACGTTTTGCATATATGTCAGGTTTTTTTTGTATTTTTTTCATGTTAAAGGGGTTGTCCATGACCTATACTTAGGATAGGTCATCCATGTCTGATAGGTGGGGGTCTGACTCCTGTCACCCCTGCCTATCAGCTGTTGGAAGGGGCCACAGTGCTTAGATGAGCGCTGCTGGCTCATTCTCGGACGTCACGTCCACTGATCAGTGGGCTTTGTGCAGCTAAGGCTACTTTCACACCTGGATCTTGGTACCGGAAAAAAATGTTTCCGTTCGGTCCTCATGCATTCTGAATGGAAAGAGATCCATTGAGGATGCATCAGGATAAGGGTCCATTCAGATGTCTGCAAGTGTTTTGCGGACCGCACATGGCCGGCCCTGTGATAGAAATGCCTATTCTTGTCCGTTATTGCGGGCAAGAATACGGCATGCTCTATCTTTGTTCGGGGCTGCGAAATGGAACTACAGGCCGTCCACATCTTTTGCCGCCCCGTTGAAATGAATGGTTCCACCCCCAATTGCAGAACGAATGCGGACCCTGAACAACCGACGTCTGAATGGACCCTTAGGCCTCTTTCACACGAGCGTGACGGATTAGGTCCAGATGCGTTCAGAGTGCGTTCAGTGAAACTTGCACTATTTTGCAAGCAAGTTTAGTCAGTTTTGTCTGCGATCGATTTTAGTTGTTCAGTTTTTTCCGCGCGGGTGCAATGCGTTTTGATGCGTTTTTCACGCGCGTGATAAAAAACTGAAGGTTTACAAACAACATCTCTTAGCAACCATCAGTGAAAAACACATCTCACCCGCACTTGCTTGCGGATGCAATGCGTTTTTTCACGCAGCCCCATTCACATATAACGCAGAATATAGAACATGCTGCGATTTTCATGCAAGGCAGAACTGATGCGTGAAAAACAACGCTCATGTACACAGACCCATTGAAATGAATGGGTTAGGATTCAGTGCAGGTGCTATGCGTTCACGTCACGCATTGCACCCGCGCAGAAAACTCGCTCGTGTGAAAGGGGCCTTAGTGTTGAGCGAACTTGCAATTTGCAAGAAGTTCAGGTTATCTAAGAACTCCGTAATTGATTCCGTTACCACGGAACATAACGGAATTCTATGACGGCATGCACCACGGAAGCCTATAAGAGACATTCCTTATTGCATTCCAACATAATAGAAATTTCTGAATAACTGACAAAAGGGTGTTACCAGCTGGTGATGATTGAGGCCATTTCATCAATTTGCTGGTTGATCGGGTGATCTGCGGCACCTTCACAAGGGCAGATTATCGGGAACGAGCTTTTGTACTAACATTCGTTCCTGATATTGTAACTATTTATTCCATATATCATTCCACCTCCACACATTTTACCATCTGGTGTAGGATGTCTCTGTGGCACTTGTGGTCTGCTGCGGGTATCCTCCACTGTATGCATTTTTGCCGGTGTCTGTGTTTTGCAGACGTGTGAATGTACCCTTAGGCCCCTTTCACGCGGGCGAGAATTCCGCGCGGGTGCAATGCATTCACCTCACGCATTGCACCCGCACTGAATCCGGACCCATTCACTTCAATTGGGCTATGTACATGAGCGGTGATTTTCACGCATCACTTGTGCGTTGTATGAAAAACGCAGCAAGCTCTATATTGTGCGTTTTTTCAAGCAACGCAGGCCCCATAGAAGTGAATGGACTGCATAAAAATCGCAAGCAAGTGCAGATGCGGTGCGATTTTCACGCTTGATTGCTAGGAGACTATCAGGATGGGAACCCGATCTTTATTACATGGTTAGAAGGGAAATAATAGCATTCAAAATACAGAATGCTTAGTAAAATGTCTATTGAGGGGTTAAAAATAATAAACAAATTTAACTCCCCCCATCCACTTGATCGCGTAGCGGATCTCCTCTTCTTACTTCAGGACCTGGCTAAGGGACCTTTGATGACGTCACTGCGCTCATCACACGGTCCATCACCATTGTGATTGACCATGTGATGAGCACAGTGACGTCATCAAAGGTCCTTTAGCCAGGTCCTGTAGAAAGAAGAGGAGATCCGCTACGCGATCAAGTGGATGGGGGGAGTTAAATTTGTTTATTATTTTTAACCCCTCAATGGACATTTTACTAAGCATTCTGTATTCAGAATGCTATAATTTTCCATTATAACCATGGTGTAAGGGAAAATAATAAAATCTACACATCACCGATCCCAAATCCAAACATCTGTGAAGAAGTTCGGGTCTGGGTACCAAACATGCAGATTTTTCTCACGCGCGTGCAAAACGCATTAAATCGCTTTGCACTCTCGCGGGAAAATCACGCATTTTGTCCGGCCCTCACACGCGACGCCCGCGTGAAAGAGGCCTTAATCTTCCTTAACACTCCCAGCAACAGAAGGAGACGAGCTACGTCTGAAGAAGGGACCAGGCAGTGAGACCCCCATCTATCACCACAATGGAGGGGCTGTGTCGATTGTCCTGCTATATGAATAACTTTAATCGTCTTCTGTACAGCGATCAATGCAGACCATGGTCCTGACAAAGGGAGAAGCTTCCGTCTGTCATCTCACTGCAGCCCCAGCAATGCCATCATGGAGGCTGACCGCTTTATATAACCAGCCTGGTCCCTAGAGCTGTCCCGTACACCTAACAGATGCCTGTGTAATGTCACATAGACGTAAGCTTTAGGTCTCATGCACCACGACCATGTCCCATTTGCGGTCCGCAAAATACGGATGCAGTCAGTGTACAGTCCGCATTTTTTTTCTCTTTTTTTGCTGACCCATTGACTTCATTGGGTCCCCAATCTGGACATAGTCTATATTTTTGTGGAACGGACATACGGATGTGAAAAGCACACAGATTATCGTGTGCTTTCTGCATCCGTATGTCCGTTCAGCAAAAACATGTCCTACAGTTGACTGCAAAATGTGGACCACGGACCCAATGAAGTGAAAAGGTCCACCAAAAATGGGATGCAACACGGACGGTATCCAGATTTTGTAGATGTGCAATTTTGTTGACCCCAAAATACATACATGTTCGGGTGAATGAGGCCTGAAAGGGATCCTGTCACCTGGACATTCACTGAAACCAAGCACAGCGTCTTCGAGGGCTAGCTCAGCTGTGATCCAAGGCCTCAATCTGGAGGGAAAGTATTTTGAATCTATATGTAAATGAGCAGTTAAGTGCACCGAGGGGGCGGATCCAACACACTCTGTACCCTTGCTCCTCCTGCTTCCTCTGCTAGCCCCTCCTACTCCTTGTATTTCCTGGTGGCAGACTTAAAAAAAGTCCACTAAAGGGACTAGAAAGAAATGTCAAAAAGTCTCAACTAAATGGCATAAACATGCAAAAAACACATTTTTGACCAGCGTGCAGTCACACCTCACCTACTACTTTAATTTTCATTTAATTTACTTCCTGCCCACAGGTTTGTACAGAACTGCTCTTTACCGTATCAGATGAGACTTTAGAGGGGATTAGAGCGGCGCGGAACGACCTTGCCCGAGGTGCTTCAGACTCCTCAACCCCTCCTTCTGTTTTTTTTTCTCTGCTTTTATATGTAATGGATTTTTATACTTCATTTTCCGCACAGATAAGAAAGAATTAGCTGCGATTAGGGTCCCTTTAAGGCAAAAAAAAACACAGGCGCTGTGGTGGTACAGATTATAAATCCATGCCCATTGCAATTTCAAATCAAGCACACAGCCATGCGGTCTCCATAGACAAACACTGGTAGGAGTGTGGGTCGTACTGAAGACGCCAGTGACTTTACACCTGGCATAGAAAGCCACCTGAGCTGCAAGCCGTTTTGGTAACCTTTATGGTCTGCCCCGGCCACCTTTAAGTGCAATTATTATGAATCTGAAGCATCTTGGAGCAGCAACAGCTCAGCCACAAAGTGAAGACACAAACCCACAGCGTGGAGCCAACGAGTGCTGGAACGTGGTGTGTAAAAATGGCCTATTCTGCATCACTTACTGCAGAGCTCCAAACTCTCCCAGAAGGGGACATCTGCACAAGAAGTGCAAGAGCTTCAGAAAATTGGTTTCCATGGCCGAGTAGCTGCACAAAAGCCTAAGGTCACTATGCTCAATGCCAAGCGTCACCTAGAGTAATGTAAAGCACGTCGTCACTGGACTCTGGAGAAGGGGATACGTGTTCTGTGGAGTGACGAATCGCCTCTCACTATCTCACAGTCTGATGGATGAATCTAAGTTTGGTGTATTACTGGAGAACGCTACCTACTAAAATACATAGGGCAGATTTTCTACCGGTGGTCTAAACTTAAACCGTCCGTCTAGACCTGCACCAGATCCATCACAAGAGCTCAGGCTGGATGATAAATGTGGTGCCGGGATAGACACTTCTGGCCAACTTTATACCAACTATTGGTTGTGATTTGTGGTGCGAAAGAGTAGCGTAGGGTCCCATCTAAAAGAGGAAACCTTACCGTTGTGGATGGGCACAAATTATTTCCTTGAAAATCTATTTGCTAAGTGCCTCATGTTCATTTATATAGTGAAAATGGCATTAGTAAAATTCACAGTCTATATATATATAAAAAGTTTGCAGAGTGCTTTATGGTGCAATTTTGATTAAAAATTTCCCGTTTTATACCACACGCCTTATGCCAATCCCCACCCCTTTTCTTATGAGATAGAAAAAATTGGGCAAAGTTGTGCCCAATTACTTCAATTTGCACCACTTTTTCTATCATATATCTATCTTTCGATCTCATGTCTGTCTATCATCTATTTACTATGTATGTATCTATCTTATCTATTTCATGTCTGTCATCTATCTAATATCTGTTTCAATGTATCTATCTTATATCTTTTCATATCTATCATGTATCTACCTATCTTAACTATTTCATATCTGTCTATCATATCTATCTTCCATGTATCTAACTGTCTATTTCATACCTATCTGTCTCATATTGCAAAGCACTAGGAGGGTGTCCATCTGTCTCCTATGTATCTATCTATTATCTATCCCCTATCTCCTATCTATCTATCATCCATCCACTTTTTGGCATCTCTTCCTACAAACCAGTTTGTTCTCCGTTTTTCTTTGATACCATTCCTTCATGTCAGAACTATTAAAATACAGAATAGAAATTTTATGCGTAGGCGTTAAAGTGAGAAGCCGTTTAATTTGCTTTTACACATAATAATTCCTGGGGTCGGACGATGCGGGTGTGGGAGGCTTCAGTAACAATAAGTCAGTAGGCTAAATTCCTTCAGGTTAATTCACAGCAGAGATTTTTCTTTGTAAAGAAATTCTGTGTTAAAGCCTTTTCTTAAGACAACTAATGGAGAACTTTCTGGGCCCGGAAGGCGGGGGGGGGGGATGAAGAATCCATAACGGCTGCAGTAAAATCTCTCGGTGTTATTAGAGGCGTCGTGCGGTATGGGACTCCACCGACGAGACTGCCCTTGAAGTATTACTGCCGGCGATACTGGTGAGAGAGGGGCTAACTGCACATTCGTAAAGATGATGGAAGTATCCTCGTCAGGGGATGGAAGATCTCCGCGGTGACACTGACAACTTAATAGGAAAACATTTGTCATTTTTTGGCAGCCGGCTTATATAAAAGGTGTCAAGGACTGGATATGAAATCCTAGCAGCTGTCAGCGTGATGTAAAGGCACTAAACGTCTCGAGGAGACGCCGCCGCCGCGCTATTGTCGCCATTTGTTTTTATTTATTTTGCAAGATTTCTTGAATTGTTCTATAAAAGCCACGCTTTAACATCTTGAATTATATTCACGAGTCGGGGTAAAATATGAGAAAATGCAGGAAGAATGAAGAAGACGACGCGTTGGAGGTGAATGCAGACATAAGGCGGATTAGCAAAACATGGCTGCTTTCTTCCAGAAACAGCGCCACACCTGTCTATAGGTTGTATCTGGTATTAGGATTTTGGTGCAACAAGGGCGTCACCATTGCTCTTGTTGCACCCAAGCTCCGTTCCTTTCTGTAGCCAGCCCCTCCCTCTCTGCTTTGCCACTGCCTGGTCCTGTCCATCAAAGCAGCCATGTAGGGGCTGGCCACAGAAAGGAGTGGAGCTTGCATGTAACAAGAGCAATGGTGACGCCCTCATTGCACCAAAGTCCTAATTTCAGTATCATAATTCTGGAACGGAACCTCGGATCAACAAGAAAAAAAAAAAACGTTGTTTTAATCAGGGGAACCACAGCCTTTGTGTCTGTGCAAGCAGCTGAATAGGGAGGTCGCTGATTCTCTTAATAGGGCTCATTCACACGACTGTATTCATAGGTCCGCATCCGTTGCGCAATTTTGCAGAACGGATGTGGACCTGTTCTTTTCAATGGCACAAAAAATATAGAACATGTCCTATTCTTGTACCCAGTTGCGGACCAGAATAGGCATTTCTATCATGGGGCTGGCTGTGTGCATTCCGGAAAAGGCAAAACGCACACCTATTGCAAAACGCATACGGTCATGTGAATATACCCTTAGGCTCCATTCACACGTCCACAAATGGGTCTGCATCCGTTCCGCAATTTTGCGGAACAGGTGCGGACCCATTCATTTTCTATGGGGACGGAATGTATGCGGACAGCACACAGTGTGCTGTCCGCATCCGCATATGCGGAGCGCGGCCCCGATCTTCCGGTCCGCAGCTCCGCAAAAGATAGAACATGTCCTATTCTTGTCCGCAGCTATGGACAAGAATAGGCATTTCTATAGGGGTGCTGGGCGGGTGTGTTGCGGGTCCGCAACACACCACGGACGTGTGAATGGAGCCTTAGGCCTCTTTCACACGAGCGTGACGGATTAGGTCCGGGTGCGTTCAGTAAAACTCGCACCATTTTGCAAGCAAGTTCAGTCAGTTTTGTCTGCGATTGCGTTCAGTTGTTCAGTTTTTTCCGCGCGGGTGCAATGCGTTTTGATGCGTTTTTCACGCGCGTGATAAAAAACTGAAGGTTTACAAACAACATCTCTTAGCAACCATCATGCTTGCAGATGCAATGCGTTTTTCACGCAGCCCCATTCACTTCTATGGAGCCAGGGCTGCGTGAAAAACACTGAATAAAGAACGTGCTGCGATTTTCACGCAACGCAGAACTGATGCGTGAAAAACAACGTTCATGTACACAGCCCCATTGAAATGAATGGGTCAGGATTCAGTGCGGGTGCTATGCGTTCATGTCACGCATTGCACCCGCGCGGAAAACTCGCTCGTGTGAAAGGGGCCTTAAAGTGAATGGGACTGAGCTGCAATACGAAAACTGTGGACAGTATGTACTGCTCTTCCCCTACCTACTACTGTCAGCAGTTTTAGGCTGGTTTCACACAGGCGTTGCGGATTGGGGCCGGATGCGTTCAGAGTAACTCGCACTATTTTGCAAGCAAGTTCAGTCAGTTTTGTCTGCGATTGTGTTTAGTTGTTAAGTTTTTTCCGCGCGGGTGCAATGTGTTTTGATGCGTTTTTCACGCCCGTGATAAAAAACTGAAGGTTTACAAACAACATCTCTTAGCAACCATCAGTGAAAAACGCATCGCACCCGCACTTGCTTGAACAAGTTCTATATTTTTGCGGAACGGAACACCACGTAGTGCTTTCATGGGGTTCCGTTCCGTGCTTCCGTTCCGGAACGGAAGCACGGAACGGAACCCCACGAAAGCACTACGTGGTGTTCCGTTCCGCAAAAATATAGAACTTGTTCTATATTTTAACTGAACAGACGGATCGCAGACCCCATTCAAGTGATGCAGCTTCCCCGCGGTCGGTGCCCGTGCATTGCGGACTGCAATTTGTGGTCCGCAGCATGTGCCCGGCCAGCATGCAGCCATGTGAAAGAGGCCTTACTCAAAATCTTCAATATATTGTGTGGGATTATTTTTACAGTGCAATATTTTGATCTTGTTTATAATGTTCTGATATATTGAGTATGTGAAAGCAGTTGTCTGTCAAAAGTCAGGGGTACATGCACACGGGTGCAGGCCAACGCGCAGAAGGTCTGCACACATTTCTGTGAATTTCTGTGCGTTTCTGCACCATAGTTGTACCTAAATCCGCAACTTCTATCAGCAGTTTTTTGTGCGCATTTGATGCGCTTTTGCTGCAGATCTCACCCTTCATTGGAAAAGGGTGAAATCCTCAGCGAAAACCACCAACATAATTGACATGCTGCGGATCTGGAAATCCACACGGCATGTCAATTTCCGCACAGAAAAAAGCGCAAAGTGTACGTGAGATTAGTGTGATTTTTCCACACAGAAATTTGTGTGGAAAAACTGCATGTATTCTGCAACGTGTGCAGGTGTCCTGAAACTGACAGGATATCTGTTCGGCTGTGCCCTCAGTACGGCATAAAAGGCGTACGGCCATGGTGAGCCTGGGGGCATATAAGGCGTACGGCCATGGTGAGCCTGGGGGCATATAAGGCGTACGGCCATGGTGAGCCTGAGGGCATAAAAGGCGTACGGCCATGGTGAGCCTGGGGGCATAAAATGCTTACGGCCATGGTGAGTCTGGGGGCATAAAAGGCGTACGGCCATAGTGAGCCTGGGGGGCATAAAAGGCGTGCGGCCATGGTGAGCCTGGGGGCATAAAAGGCGTATGGCCATGGTTAGCCTAGGGGCATAAAAGGCGTACGGCCATGGTGAGCCGGGGGGCATAAAAGGCGTATGGCCATGGTGAGACGGTGGGCATAAAAGGCGTACGGCCATGGTGAGACGGGGGGCATAAAAGGCGTACGGCCATGGTGAGCCCAGGGGCATAAAAGGCGTACGGCCATGGTGAGCCCGGGGGCATAAAAGGCTTACGGCCACGGTGAGCCCGGGGGCATAAAAGGCTTACGGCCACGGTGAGCCTGGGGGCATAAAAGGCGTACGGCCCTGGTGAGACGGGGGCATAAAAGGCGTACGGCCATGGTGAGAAGGGGGGCATAAAAGGCTTACGGCCCTGGTGAGCCTGGGGGCATAAAAGTCTTACGGCCATGGTGAGCCTAGGGGCATAAAAGGCGTACGGCCATGGTGAGCCTGGGGGCATAAAAGGCTTACGGCCATGGTGAGCCAGGGGGCATAAAAGGCGTACGGCCATGGTGAGCCTGGGGGCATAAAAGGCTTACGGCCATGGTGAGCCAGGGGGCATAAAAGGGGTACGGCCATGGTGAGCCTGGGGGGCTTTGTTAGGACCCTCAACTGCCATTGCAGTTCACAGGGAACAATTGAGGACAGAGGGCGCCCCATATTTCTCTAACTAGTCAGTGGTTATGACTAACGTTATCTCCATTCCTGATCCTCGCAGCGGGAGCCCTGCTGTCCGTCAATGTCGGCCTCCTGTCGTGAAGCAGCTTCTGTGCCCCATCTAACACCACGATTCAACTATACATGGTGGAGGGTTAAAGGGGTCATCTGGGTTCTAGATATTTATGTCATATTCTTAGGTTATGAATATGATATCGATGGGGGGGATATGACACCCAGCACCTTCACCAATCAGCTCTTGGAACTAACACAGTGGACGGGGCCACATGCTCAGGCCTCCTTCACATCTCCATTTGGAGATCTCATAGTCCCGAAATTTTAAGGAATATTAATGAAAATCGTGTTGGATCACCTATTATTTAACCAAACAACCTGAGGAGGCGATCATATGGAGTATGTAAAGCCTAAAACGTAACTTTTAATACATATTACTAATATAAGTTATCCCTAAAATATATATGATATGACACAATACATAGAAAATGTAGTAGGAAAAAAGTTGGTGCACGGCGGCACCTATGGATAACCAGTTGTCCTACCACAACCCGGAAGGTTCCGATGCTCCACGATCCCAGGAAGGAAGCTGAATGGGAAATAAAAGCTATCCCTGGGTACAGTGACGTGGTAATGACCAAATGACAGGGAAAAGGAGATATCCCTAATTACGCCCTAAGTGGGGGGTACTGCTCTGGCCCTGATAGCTAAATGTATATAGCAGCCTAAGAGCAGAGCACCCGCCCTGATAAGGGCGACCCTGTCAGGAACCTTACCCCGAAATAAATAGCCCTAGTACGCCCTGCTCCTATCTATCCCTACATGCACGTTTCACCTTCAGAAGAAGGACTCATCAGGGGAAACATGGGGAGCTGAGCACAAGTATAGTTGGAATCCGGGAGCCGTGCTATGGGCCGTAATGAGCTGGCCCCAAACCGGAGCCGTGGTATGGGCCGTAATGAGCTGGCCCCAAACCGGAGCCATGGTATGGGCCGTAATGAGCTGGCCCCAAACCGGAGCCATGGTATGGGCCGTAATGAGCTGGCCCCAAACCGTCGGTTCCCAAGTAATGTTAGAGCCGAGTCTGGATATGAAGTCAAGGCTTTTCATCGCCTGCGTATACTAGGCCCCTAGTCAGGGTGGATTGTGGCTATTATCATATGCCACAACACCGCCCCTATCTTGCCTTTTTTGAGCTGACTTTAGGGATATTTTAGGGATAACTTATATTAGTAATATGTATTAAAAGTTACGTTTTAGGCTTTACATACTCCATATGATCGCCTCCTCAGGTTGTTTGATCTCATAGATCCGGCATTGCCGCATCCTCTACTTCACCCCTGGATTCCCATTGACTGCAGTGAGGTACGGCGATGATCCGGCTAATTTCCGGCATAGATCAGGGTTTTCCAGCCGGACAGCAACCATTGCGTGCAACAGTTTTTTATTCAACTTTGCAGTTGGTAAATTCAGCAACAACCCCAAATCTTGTGAGACCGAATGCGCTGTGTTGACATAAGCTCTGCCTATTTTTGACCATGGACAGCCAAAATTTGCAGGGACTGTCTCTGAAATTTAAGGACAGTCCCTGCAAATTCGTGACTGTTGGCAACTGTGGGACCAGAAGCAGAAAGCTACGTCCGTTGTGTAGCTGCCCTACCTGGGTACTGAAGCTCAGTTACCATTTACGTGTCCAATCCAGATTTGGGTATTGGCTCCTGTTTCGGGGGTGACACCTGCTTCCCCACCGCTATGTCAGGCACACTACTGGCGTTTAGTGATGAGCGGCATAGGCAATACTCGAATTTGCGATATTTTGCAAATTTTTGGCCGAATATTCGCCATAAATTCGCAAATTCGAGAATTTGTAATCTTCAGTCATTATTAGTGTTGAGCGAACTTGAGTTTTAAGTTCGGCGTCTAAAGTTTGGGTTCGGGTTATCGAAGAATTGCGTTATGAATTTAGAATCCATAACTGGATACTTCGATAACCCGGACCCGAACTTTAGACGCCGAACTTAAAACACAAGTTCGCTCAACACTAGTCATTATTTACTTGATTGCGAAAATCGGCAATGTAATATATTCGCGATGAGAAAATTTGCGATCAACACTAAGGGGTAGGCAACTTTCCTATTGGTTGCTAGGGATGTTGCTATGTGCCAATATTCGTGATAAATTCGCGATTAGAATATTCGCGATCAACACTATTCTCAAATACGAATATATATCGCTATATTCTAAATATTCACGAATTCTCGAAGTAGCAATATTCGCGATTCGAATATTCGCACTCAACCCTACTGGCGTTGTGTCCATGTGCTGAAAGCCAGAGTTCCATCCTGAAATCGCGCGTTGTGTTAACGGTTACCAGCTATGATGGAAGGTTTCACGCAGGGAATTTGCAGCACATCGCGTCGGCTGAGCAGCTGCAGCTCTTTATGGATTTTTATTGCTTTCTCTTTTCGAACTTGGTGGAAAATATTTTACTTATAAAGTGCGTTCCGCTCCATCGTGACGTGCAGATTATTATTATTTTTTTATCGTTCCATGTACTTGCGGAATAGCTGAGCGGAGATGAAGCAGCGGAAGTCGTGCACACCGGCATTTTCCCATACAACAGATGTAGAAAACCGCCAATACCACCATAGCTGGTGGTGTCAGCCATACTGGACTCCAGTGGTATACATAGAAAAGAAGGGACCCCCTAGCAAAGATCTATATGGGCCCCTATCAGGATGCTGAGTTTTGGCACTCAGAAAAGAAGGGGCCCCCTAGCAAAGATCTATATGGGCCCCTATCAGGATGCTGACGTTTGTTCCTTCCACGCCCCCTACCCGGGACCCCTGGGCCAATTCTCCATCTCCTATTTTGCTAATAGAGGGGAGACCTGCACAGGTTCCCGACACCTGTAGCAAAGGGGAGGGGCCCATGCAGCCAACACATTGGATGGCAGTTATTAAATAAAAGCAGGAGATGTAATAAAGTCAAGTGCGTTGGAGCAAAATGCGCCAAATGGATGTAGACGCACGCCCCTTAATACATTGAATACATTTTGGTCTGTCTTTATAATTGGCACCACTTTCTGCTGTAGATTATAGTAAATTTGTCATTCTGCTGCAGACCACGTCCACTTCCGCCAAACCCGCCCTACTGTTCTCAACACTATTCTAAACTGGTGAGTGGCGACAAAATTGCTAATTATTGAGCAAAAATGGGGCCATAATTTGCAACATTTTTACCCCAGGAAACAGTGCAAATACCATAAGTTATGGCTATCCGCAGCCAGTAATTGTCGGCCTTAGACTGGGTTCAGACCTGAGCGTACTGACCTGAGCGCTGTGTATGCGCGATTCTCCGGCGTCTCACATACACGGCTCCGGTAGTATGCGAACACCCGTTGTTGCGCGTTCCCGGAAGTCTATGTACGGGAACGCGCGACAAGACGCCCCAAAGAAGCTCCTGTACTTCTTGTGGCGTCGGGCGTTTTACAGCGCGATCGTACGCGCTGTAAAACGCTCAGGTGAGAACCATTCCCATAGGGAATCATTGGTTCTTGCCTGTTGAGCGTTTTACAGCGCGTAGGAACGCGCTGTAAAACGCTCAGGTGTGAACCCAGCCTTAGGGCTCATGCACACGGCTGGGCAAGTTCTGCGGTGCGAACGGATCACGGACCCATTCAAGTTGAATGAGTCTGTATCCGTCTGTGGAATCCCCACAGATGTTGCCCGTTCATGTGGGACAGCAAATTGCGGTCCCCAATGCACGGAGCGGGCGACCATATGCCGTGTGCATGAGCCCTATAATAATGGATTTCTCTCCAGATGCTACCAGTTCACTGATCCATTATTTGCTCCTTTTATCTACGGAAAAATGAATCAGGCGGGAACGGCATTATAGGTAATGCAGAATGCTTACCATTCCAATAAGGGGCTCATGCACACGAGCGTATTTTCTTTCTATGTCTGCTACGTTTTTTTTTGCGGACCGGATGCAGAACCATTCATGTCAATGGGTTCGCAAAAAAACGGAAGTGACTCCGTGTGCATTCCGTTTCCCTATGTCCGTATTTCGGTTCTGAAAAAAAATAGAACATGAACTGTTATTGTCCGCATTACGGACAAGGATAGGACTGTTCTATTAGGGGCCAGCTGTTCCGTTCCGCAAAATACGGAATGCACACGGACATCATCCGTATTTTTTGCAGATCCTTTTTTGTGGACCGCAAAATACATACAGTCGTGTGCATGAGGCCTAAGGGCTCATGTAAATGAATGTTGCCTGTTTTGCGGTCCCCAAAACACGGATACCAGCCGTTTGCATTCCGCATTTTGAGGAACGGAACATCCGGCCCATAATAGAATTGTCCTGTCCTTGTCCATAATGTGGGCAATGTTTGTGGAACGGCCATGCGGACATATGTAAACGGAATGCACAGGGAGTAAATTCCGTTTTTTAACAAAAATGGATATCAGGAGCCGATTTTGCAATCTGCTCCCATCTCTCTAGCCCGAAAAGCTCAGAAACTGAAGCCTAAGGCCTCATGCACACGACCTCATGCGCAGTTTTTGCGGCTTGGATGTGGACCCATTCACTTCAATGGGGCTGCAAAAGATGCGGACAGCACTCCATTGCTCCGTTCCGTGGTCCGCAAAATATAACCTGTCCTATTCTTGTCCGTTTTGTGGACAAGAATAGGCAGTTATATCAATGGCTGTCCAAATTGCAGACCGCAAAACACACAACAGTCGTGTGCATGAGGCCTCATGCACATGAACGTATTTTCTTTCTGCGTTCGTTCAGTTTTTTTTGCGGACTGTACACGGAACCATTCATTTCAATGGGTCTGCAAAAAAAAAAAAAGAAGTTACGCCGTGTGCATTTCGTTTTTGTATGTCCGTATTTCCATTCCGCAAAAAAATGAGAACATGACATAATCCGTATTTTTTGGCAGATCCGTTTTTGTGGACCGCAAAATACATACGGTCGTGTGCATGAGGCCCCATAGATTCATTGTAGTCACGCCTTGTATAAGAATGGATGGGTATCTGCTGACCTGTGGGTTAGATCAAACATCTTAAATTGGACCCATGTGGAAAGCCCATAGAGAAGACTCAGGGTTTATTTATTTCCACTCCACGCCTCTTGCATTATATTGATCATCTCCTAACTCAATTAAATGTCAGGCGACCACATCTCCATAATGAAGGCTCATCAAAATTCCTGATAGACCCAGTCCTGTCCTCACAGCTGAGCTCCAATAATGGGGATTTAATGCACAAGTCAGGAGCCGCACTTATCCACAACCGCCACTAGATGGCGCCCTAGAGCTATGCCAATCCCCATTCTACAGCTGCTGCTGCTGCTGCTGAGACCACAGAGCAAGTAGCCTTCTCCTCTGTAGTTAAAAAGCCCCATCCTGGATGTGCTTCATCAGCCTGCTAAGAATATAAACAGTACAATGACGAAGCCAGGGAAGGGGAGGGACAGAGCAGAGCTCACACACAGGACTGGGCTGTCTAAGAAGCTGCAGAAGGACCAACCAAAGCTGCTGCATGTCCACCAGGGCTTCCCTGCATCCTGATCATTCCCCCCTCTTGCACTTCCCTGGATTTGTCTTTTACATTAGGTGTCAAAAAAAATCTGCAATAGTTTGGATTCGTTATCTTTTTTTTTTTTTTTATTGGTGCTTTTTTTTTTTTTTTGTTTGTTTTTTGCAATTACAAAATCAGAAGAGATCCCCCCCCCAAAATGAGTCAGATCCTCTGGGCACAGACCTGAAGTCCCTGCTGCTCCTCGCTGGCTGAAGATCCAAGGTGGTAGGAGAAGACACAGCATCTGCATCGTCTCTGGGATTATTATTCATCACTTCCTGCTGCCTTTTCTTTTGGGACAAGAAGCTTGCAATCTAAATGTGTGACATGATTGAACCCCAGCCCCCTCAGAAGCTGAGCAAGATGAAAAAGTTGAGAAGAACTTTGTCTGAGAGTTTCAGCAGGATAGGTGAGTGCTGCTCTGGGGGGACATGCTGCAGCTTCTCAGGGGGGAGGAAGCAGAACTTGATGGTGTGCATTGGGCTCTTTGGTATGCAGCTCTGGAGACATACACAATGCTGCATCTGGTCAGTCAGGACGGGGTATAGCTACAGATGTAGCAGAGCTGAATGTGGCATCTGCATACAGCCCACTTATGACAAGCTCATTGCTGCTGCTGCATTTTGACCAATAAGTAATCCATGCTTATAATCCATATATAACCAGATCAGCTCTGCTTCATATTCATGTTGATCTTATATGACCAACTTTATTCTGCTCTTTCTGCATACGCGACAAGCTCCTCTCTGCTGCTTCTGCATTTTGACAACCTAGCCCTGCCTCATCTGCATATTGACCACAGATAACAAGCTCGTCTTTGCTTCCTATGACAAGTTAGGCTCTGCTGCATCGTCATATTGATCACAGATGACAGATTTGGCGCTGTTTAATCCACCTAGTCACCAAATACCATGATCCTAGCTCTGCTTCATCTGCACATAGTCCACATATGACAAGCTCATGGCTGCTACTTCTGCATTTTGAACAGTTTGGCTCTGCTTTAGACCACATATGACAAACTCCTATTTGCTGCTCCTGCATGTACTCCCCTTAGCTCTGCTTCGTATGCATAGTGATCACCTATGACCAGTTCAGCTCTGCTTTATCTGAATATATCTGTATAAATGTTCCTCTCTGATTCAATAGTTTTTGATTGTACACATCTCCATTGTGGTACAGAAAAAGGACGGAGCCCATACATCATACACGTTCCTCTCTGCTGCTTCTGCATTTAGACCACAAGCCACTCATCTATGACAAATTCATCTCTACTGCATCTTCATATTGATCACATAGGACAGGCTTAGCTCTGCTTCACCTGTATAGTGACTACATACAACGCTCTTAGCTCTGCTTCTTCACATGTGACAAGCTTATTGCCGCTCCTGCATATAGTCAACCTTAGCTGTGCTTTATCTGTACAGATAACAAACTCCTCATCGCTGCATCTGCATATTGAGTGCACATGACAAATTTAACTCTACTTCGTCTGCAAATAGCTCACATAGCAGAGGCTGCACCCTGATTCATCGGCCCCTTGACCACAAGCTCAGCTCTGCTTCTTATGATAAATTCAGCCGTTTGAGTTTTGATCACAGGACGGGCTTGGCTTTGTCTCATCGGCATGGCGACTTTGAGATCCCAGCTCTGCTACATCTGCACAAAGTTCACAAATGACAAGCTCATTTCTGCTTCATCTGCATGTTAACATCAAATGACAAGCTATTCACTGCTGCTTTTTTACAAACTCCGCTCTGCTGCTTTTTTTTTTTTTTTACAAACTCAGCTCTGCTGCTTCAGTACTTAAATTATTACTGCAGTAGGATTTGGCGCTTCTTGTTCTTTTTCTGCATTGTGTACAATGGGATATCTCTCTGTTGACTTCATATCTCAAGAAATTCCTTGTTTTACCACTTCCTGTGTGAACTGGTACATGCTAGAATAACCCAGAGCCTGGAAAGTTTTCAGTTCCTCTTCTACTCAGTGACCGAAGGCCTCCTTCCTAAAATTCCAGCAATTTGAAATGCTTTAAAAAAACAAAAAAACAAAAAACATGGATATAGCGCTTTTTAATACGTTTTTTTTTTTTTTTATGGGCTCGTTCACACACGGTTTTGGTCCTGGCAGTTTTTTGTTTTTTTTTGGGGGGGAGGGCCAAAAAAGCACCTAAAAATGCACCTGGCGTTTCTAATGTTTCTGTAAGAGCTCATGTACATGGTCATTGCCGTTTTTGCGGTCCGCAAATCGTCGATCTGCAGAACACAGATACCGGGTGAGTGCATGCCGCCATTTTTTTTTCACCTGCAGAAATGTCCTATGCTTGTTCACAAAACAACAAAAATAGGACATGTTCTATTTTTTTTTTTTTTTGCGGGACCGCGGAACGGATATACTCTGTGTGCTGTCCGCATCTTTTGTGGCCCATTGAAGTGAACGGTTTTGCATCCAAACCGCAAAAATTGTGGACCAAAACCACAGTCGTGTGCATGAGCCCCAAAGCTGTATGAGAAAAAAAAGCAGTGGTAGAAAAACGCCACGCAAAAACACCAATGCACAAAAAAAAAAAACTGTAACTGTAGAGGTCTATGGGAGAAAAACACCAGGCAGTGAGGGGAAAAAAGTCAGACCCAGAGCCTACTGCGATTTGAAAGGCGAAAAAAAACGCCACTCCGAAAAAAAACATTTGTCCTGCATTTTCATATTTCCTAAAGATTTGGATCTGACATCCTTTGCCTAAGGCCTCTTGCACACGAACGTATTTTATTTCCGTTTTTGCGGCTTCCGTTTGCGGTCCGTATGCGGAACCATTAATTTCAATTGTTCCACAAAGAAAACGGAAGGTACTCCGTGTGCATTCTGTTTCCGTATATCCGTTCCGCTAAAAGATAGACTTGTCCTATTATTGTCCGCATAACAGACAAGGATAGTACTGTTCTATTAGTGGCCGGCTGTTCCTTTCCGCAAAATACGGAATGCACACGGACGTCATCCGTATTTTTTGCGGATCCGTTTTTTGCGTCATGTGCAAGAGGCCTAAAAAATTTGCTAAAAAAATAATCTTCAAAACGTCACCCCAAAAAATAATCTGCAAAACGTCACCCCAAAAAAATATGAGATACCACCCTAAAGCCTCGTTCACACATCAGTGATTGTGAGACAAAACCAGGATTGGAGCCTCCACGGACATAAGGTATGAGGCCTCGTGCACGCGGTCGTTGTGCGGCCGTTCCGTGCATTGGGGAACCACAATTTGCGGTCCCCAATGCACGGGCAACATCAGTGTGGCGGCTGGGATGGATCGAGACTCATTCAACTTGAAAAGGCCCGTGATCCGTCCGCACCGCAAAAAAATAGAACATGTTCTATATTTTTGCGGTGCGGAGGCACGGACAGAAACACCACGGAAGCACTCCGTATTGCTTCCATGGGGTTCCGTGTCTCCGTTCCGCACTGCAGCTCCGGATTGCGGACCCATTCAAGTTAATGGGTCCGCATCCATGATGCAGGGAGCACACGAGTGGCATATTGCGGACGCGCTGTTTGTGGGCTGCAATACGGCAACGGCCGTGTGCATGAGGCCTAAGGAAAAGATCTGCACCTGTTCTGTGTTAAGAGCCGCACCTGGTTTTGGCTCACAATCACTGATGGAAATCACTGACCGAACACTGACATGTGAATGAGGCGTAACGAGCGGTTTTCCTGTCTTTTCTCGAGTCAAAGAGAAACACTAGAAAAAAAACACCAGCCGAGTCCAAGAAAAACTGTAGTAAAAACGCCTAAAAGGTAGCAAAAATGCCATAAACAAGCCCCAAAAAAATGCAAAATGCCACAAAAACGCCAAAAAACTGTGAGTGATACCAGCATAACAAGCAGTTTGCCTTGTTTTTCATGAGTACAAGAATAAACACTACAAAAAAATGGCTAAAGGAGCAAAAACACCATTAAAAAAAAACATAAAACGCCACAAAAAAATAATAATATTTGAGCGCTATCAGCCTTAGGCCTCTTGCACACGAACGGATTTTCTTTCCATGTACAGTCCGCAAACGTGTTTGTTTGTTTTTTTGCGGTCCGTATACAGAACCATTCATTTCAATGGGTCCGCCAAAAAACGGAAGGTACTCCGTGTGCATTCCGTTTCCGTATCTCTGTTCCGCAAAAAAATAGAACATGTCCTATTCTTGTACGGGCAACAATAGTACTGTTCTATTAGGGGCCAGCTGTTCCGTTCCGCAAAATATGGAATGCACACGGATGTCATCCGTATTTTTTGCAGATCCGTTTTTTCGCGGACCACAAAATACATACGGTCGTGTGCAAGAGGTATTACAAGCAGTTTTCCTGGTCTTTCTTGAGTCCAAGAAAAACGCCAGAAAAAAAGCCATACACAGAGCGTACTGCGTTTTAAAAAAAAAATGACACTGACCCAAAGGGTATGTTCACACAAATGCTACTTACAGGCTGAAAATACAACACTGATTTAAAGAAAAATCAGTATGACAAATTCCCACATTTTAATAGCGAACTTCCAACATATTTTTTAATTTTGTACTTGTTATTTCTGTCTTCCATAGACTGGGAGTGTTCGGCGCGGAATACACCTTAGGGTACTTTCACACTTGCGGCAGGACGGATCCGACAGGCTGTTCACCATGTCGGATCCGTCCTGCGGCTATTTCGCCGTGCCTGCGGACCGCCGCTCCGTCCCCATTGACTACAATGGGGACGGGGGCGGAGCTCCGGCGCAGCACGGCGCTGCACGGAGAAAGGCCGCCGGACTAAAATTACTGCATGTCAGGCTTTTTAGTCCGGCGGCTTTCTCCGTGCACCGCCGTGCTGCGCCGGAGCTCCGCCCCCGTCCCCATTGTAGTCAATGGGGACGGAGCGGCGGTCCGCGGGCACGGCGAAATAGCCGCAGGACGGATCCGACATGGTGAACAGCCTGTCGGATCCGTCCTGCCGCTAGTGTGAAACTAGCCTAAACAAGCAGCATGTTACTTTTTTTGTACAATGAAAACTTTATTTGTACAATAAAATATACACTATACACATTACAACGTGCATTTCCCATTAAAATCAATGGGCCATGGTTTGTGGGTGTATTTCATGCGTATTTCATACATATTTTGGCATATAGTAAGCGCACATCCTAGTCCAAGATATGTGAACACATTCAAAAAATCCCACAAACAAAAATGCTTTTTAAGTAGTATGTTTTGTATTTCATTGTATGCTTTTAATGTTACATCTGGTCACAATTATTATTATTATTTTTTTGGGGGGGTGGCGGAAGGCCACAAAAACGTCATGTTTTTCAGAAAGACCCTGTAGGCCTCATTTCTCAAAACTGAAATCCTGCCCCTTTGCCCATAGCAACCAATCAGAGCTCAGCTTTCATCCCATAAACGGCTCTGGTAAAATGAAAGCTGTGCTCTGATTGGTTGCTGCGGGCAACAAAGTCTTTAGGTTGTATGAAGCCAGCCTTGATGTAGTTTTCAGTCACCCATATTGAAGCCCCAGCAACCAACTGATAAATGTCCCCCACTATGGCTTTAGCGAGCAGTAGATATAACGACAATAATTTACCATGCGACTGTGATGTCTGTGGTACCAATACTGAGCTGACAGGATGCTACGGTCATGGGGGGGGGGGAGATGATGTACCAAAAAGGGTGCAAAGGGAAACAAAATGGAGTAGTTGCCCATAGCAACCAGTCAGCTTTTGCTTTGGCCTGATTGGTTACTATGGACAACGACTCCCCGTTTCCTTTGCAACCGCTTTGATAGATCTCCATCTTGGGCCTAAGAGGTTTAACAAAGCACCACGACCATTCATTTTGTAAAGTGAAGGTGGTCCGAGCTTTGTGACCCCCCCCAGCCGACAAGTCTGTGTGGGTATAGCTGGGCACTAGCATTGTAATGGAACAACTTGGATCCCAAGTCATTAGAATGGGGTTTGTGACTTGTCATGAGATTCTGCAGCAGCTACTCAGCAGATTTGCTATGGGCTGAGGTAGCAGAGCTGAGTATGTCATTTACTACTTATGTTATCAGTAATTTACATGGGACTGACCCACTTTAGGTCGATGCCGCAGTGTAGAGAAGAAACTGTTCAATGACCAGTTCAGCTCTGCTACATCTACAGCTGGGTTATAAGTAAATGAACCTTATCAGGTTGTCAGGGTAACAAAGTAAGCCGCCATTGTTTGTGTTCGCCCTGGATGTGGTTGTTACATGGCAGTGCTGCAGGCGGTGTCCATATCTGACATCCTTGCGTACCGTTAAACTACAACCAAATGGAGGGGCAGCGGGCAGGGGGTCAGTCGTAGCCTATTCAGCCCTCGTCCTAATTAGCCACTGACTTTATTTGCCGTGATATGACCTTACGTAGGACTGCTGACGAACTGCCTGCCGTCAACAAGCAGAAAAAAATGCAAATAATAACTAATAATAACAAAAATAAATAATAATAACAAACTCTGCTCTGCTACATGGTTAGTACTGGAAATAAATTGCCTTGCTTGTTTGTGACTGCTGCATGGATCACGCCAGGGTGACTGGATGCTCCACTATACAAAAGCTTGTCCCCTCTAGATTGCAAGCTCTGATGTCCAGGATGCTCGCCTCTTCCATGTTGTTCACCATCCTCAGTTCTTGCTTTGTATGATTAGGGCTTACACTGCAGGATATGTCAGCGCCCTTATTATGTGAATTTCTAATATGTTGCGCTACAATTTCTCGCCATCTCTGCTTGCTGTCAGTGAGTGTATACATTCTTGTTTACATCTATAGACTGTAACGACATGGTGATATCTGTCCTGTCCAGGTGGTTTGCTACAGTGTGTCGGTTTAGGTAAAATCCCTGTGCATGGACCCAGCATGACATCAGAGGTAGTCCGTTGAGGCCGTATGTTCACACATGTTGAATTGCACGCGGATTTCGGTGCAGATTCCGTGTAAAACCTGCATCCCAGGCCTAGGCTTTCTGCAAACCTGTTCACATGCATAGGAAAATGTCAGTGCAGCCCCCTGGATGCAAAGAAGAATCATTGACTGACAGCAAGCAGAGATGTGGAAATATATGGGAAAGGTGCACATGGGGTTTGGGTGTCTTTTCCACCTCAAATACTGTAACGGGAAAAGTGGTGGAAATTTGTCAGAACAGGGCACGGACTCAAAATGCCCGTTTTATTGCCAAAGGCCAACGTGTCTTAAAGGGGTTGTCCAGTTTTCTTTCTCTACAAGCAGCGCCACACTTGTCCACAGGAAGGTACTGCAGCTCCTTTCCATGGGGGCTGAACTGCAATACCAGACACATCCTACGGACAAAAGTGGTGCTGTAGCAGATCTTGATTTTTTTTCAACCTGGACAGCCCCTTTAAGAAGTTCCTTAAAGGGACGTAACATAAAAAAGGTATCAAGCTCACAATGCACACACAGACACGTTTTATACACCACAGCCCTTATACCTTTAACGACCCCGCAGATTTCGTTGCCACGATAGGAGAGGTACAGTCTCATGCAAACAAAATGATTCCCCTCACGTATTGATAATCCGCATCATGGTAATGAAGCGCGGCAGAGTGGTCGTCCTCACAAATGGGCAGCGCTGGATCGATTCTGATATAAAAAGGGGGGGGGGGGCATTAAACAGCAGCTGGTGCGGCGGGCGGCCAGGGACGTCCATTTGTAAGATGATACAGCTTGCGTTAACCCTTCACTGGCCCACTGTCTGCTGTTTCATTCTCTCTACAGATTACATGGCAGATGGCGAAAGTTCTTTTTATTAATTTGTTTCAATAAGTTTTTATTAGTCTTTTTTTATTAATTTCAGCCTCTCTTTACACACTCTGTGGGATATTTATCAAAAACGGCGCAAAGGAAAACTGCCATAGTTGACCATGGCAACCAATCAGATTCCACCTTCATTTTCCAAAGGAGCTCTGAAAAATGAAAGGTGGAATCTGAATGGTTGCTATGGGCAACTAAGCCAGTTTCACCATTTTTGATAAATCTCCCCCAACGGGCCTCATGTATAGTAAATGATGGAGGCAAAAAGTGGCAAAGCGACCAGATCAGAATTCAGCTTTTTTTTTTGCTTACTTTTTACGCTGCGTTCCCCCCTTGAGCATACGGGATGGAGAGCTCTGTATGCGCGATTGTATGCACGTTTACAATCGCGGCTCCGGAACAAGTGAACGCCCATTGTCGCGCGTTCCCGGAAGTCTATATACGGGAACGCGCGACAAGACGCCCCAAAGAAGCTCCTGTACTTCTTGGGGCGTCGGGCGTTTTACAGCGCGATCGTACGCGCTGTAAAACGCTCAGGTGAGAACCATTCCCATAGGGAATCATTGGTATTTGCCTGTTGAACGTTTTACAGCGCGTAGGAACGCGCTGTAAAACGCTCAGGTGTGAACCCAGCCTTAGAATAAAAAAGCTGGAATCTTATAAAGTGCTTATCAGCCAATCAGGCTGTAGCTTTCATTTGAAATAAGGCCTCTGAAAAATGAGAGAGATACTCTGATTAGTTGCTATGGGCAAATGCCTTACATGACTCTTTGTTGCCCATAACAACTAACTACACCTTGTAGCTTTCATTTTTAATAAGGCCTCTGAAAAATGAGAGGTAGTATCTGAATGGTTTCTACTGGCACCTGGCTAACGGTTCTTTCATCATTTACTTTGTTGCCCATAGCAACCAATCAGGTTGTAGCTTTCATTTAAAAAAAAGGCCTCTAAAAAATTCAAGGTAGAGTCTGATTGGTTGCTTTGAGCCGCTGCTTTCATTTAGCAACTAATCCGAGCTCAGCTTTAATTTCTCCAGAGCTATTTAAGAAATAAAAGCTATGCTCTGGTTGCTATGGGCAACAAAGACAGACCTACAATTAAACACTAAATGAGGGTCACAATGTCTCGTCTCCGTCAGGCATCCATGTTTGTTTGTGGGTAGAGAGCACAACCTGAAGATTGCAGTTGAGGGGAAAATGGCCATAAATTCCAGCCCAGCTGTTGGTCTGGTGATAATGATCCAAACAAAAAAAATTCATAGGGTACGACCACACGATGTGGTCGTGTTGCAGTTTCGACCTTCCCACGCAGTGGTAGAGTACTACGCCGGACAGGCCAAAGCTGTTAAGCAAACGGGACCTCACTGTTTAGTAGGTCTGCACTGTTAATGGCCGCCCGGCACCTGCAATACCACATGGAAATAAATGACGCTGGTGTAAAAGAGGCCTAACATGGATTGGGAGATTTCCTTCTCCCCCTAGACAGGTGATGTTGTGGGAGAGAAGGAACGGGGTAGATGTCTAGCAGCGGGTTTCTTTCTTTCTAACTCTCCATTGATGCAGTGGCCAGGTTTGGGGTGATTCCAGCGCTACGCTGAGTCCCCCGGACACTGTTGAGGTGTCACCACGTGTTGCTGCTCCCTGGAGTGGATGGTAAGGCGTGATGCACCTCAATGGGGAAAAAAGTCCAGAGAGTCAGGGTCTGCAGTAAACCAGGGTGCTTCTTTACTGGAGGAATTCAGGTGGAAAACAATAAAGGAAAAGCAGTCTGATCTGGCGTCTCCGGTCTCCTCCCTGGCAGAGGAAGGTTCTGTGCTGAGAAAAGGGCCTGAGCTACCCTTCCCTCGATCTCAGAAGGCTGGCTCCCTGGCCAAAGGGCTGGTGGCCCAGGGTCTGTAGCAGAGTATCCCCATCTCAGCCTCTTCGTCTGGTCACTCGTGCAGTCTGGCGGAGTTTCTTCTACTAAACGCTGTTCCAAATCTGCAGGGGCTCTGACTGCTCTCCTTATATATAGTTTTTAACTGAACTAGAACCTTCTATTGCAGGGATTCCCAGCCTGCGTCCCTCCAGCTGTTGTAAAACTACAACTCCCAGTATGCCTGGACAGCCTACAGCTATTAGGGCATGCTGGGAGTTGTAGTTTTGTAACAGCTGGAGGGCCCCAGATTGAGCATCCCTGTATCTATTGGGAGGGATGGAGTGGAGAAACTCAGCCTAAACAGAAACAATGTTGAAATTTCCCTCTGCCATAGACATGTATTGAGTTTTAATACAAGTCTATGGGAATGACTAGGTTTTTACAGATAAAAACAAGTCTTCAGACATAAACACAGCTAAACCAGATAGTCGGTGTGTCTGTTTTTTCCTCCGAAAACTTTGGATAGTCTCATTTAGTAACTGTGGAATATTTCTAACTTTTTTAGATAGAAAGTCCCAAAGTCTCTCAGTATTAGCTGACTATTGTGTAATATCAGTGCAAATGAACAGGCTATATTACAATAAACATATAAAATGGAGTTCAACAATATAAAACAGTATAAGTGTAAACGGCTGCATAAATCACAGTGCAAGTTAACCCTTCCTAGTGCACTAGTCAGTTGATGGATTTGCATAGTAACAAATGTCCACAAACATCCATAGTCCAAAATACCCCTGCTCCAGAGAACTACACTGACGACACATACACACTCAGCCAAGCACATAATATGTGTATGGGGATGTCAGGAGAGATAGCTGTCAGCCGGACAGGTAAGGGAGCTCTTTAGGACTGCAGCCTACAGATCGCATGTTGCAGGCCAG